>NW_015505698.1:613454-620598 GCF_001515645.1 Sinocyclocheilus grahami
TTATATTTGAAAAATGCCAAATATTGGCCATGGCGATATATCGGTGGACCATTAGTTACCAGTATCTGTAAAATCCACTATTGGTTGAACATACCTCCAGTGAACTATAACAAGCAATCTCACTTTTGGACAATCATGAACATGTAGACAACATCCAAACAGAGTCTTTTTGACGGACGCATCAGCTGCATAACTTGAAGAATAATTTAGATGTTCAAGAACTAACAGCACTAAACGGCAAGAAGATAATTTAGTATTAAAAAAAAAGTAAAAACAAATAAAAATTCCAGACCCTGCAGGTGATATGAATCAGGTTTTTGGTTGATCTCACCACAACAGGTTTGGTGACCATCCTGCGCAGAGTGCCGATCCTTACGCTCCTGCACTCCAGAATAATACTGCTCAGCTTTATCATCTGACCCATTTTCCTCTTCTTAGGAGATGGATCTTCACACACAGTGTTCCCAAACTACATGAGAATAATAAATGACATATCATTTATTCATTCACTTGTTAACGCCATGCCAGCATCAAGGCTATTTTCATGGCGATCTCTGAATAATATAAGGTATACAATTAACAAAAGGTTATAAAAGATTTTTCAGATGTACACTAGACAGAAATTCTAAAATACATTTTTAAATAAATCAGTTAGACGCACCTCTGAATAAAACCGTTGTCTATTTACATTAAAAACAGTACAATCCAATAAAATATGCTTCACAGTCATTTTAGTTTGGCAAGGCATGATGGTGGTGCTTCACCTTTTAATAAATATTCATATGTGTAAATCTTGTGTGACCTAAAAGACTCCTTGTAAAGACAACCTGGTCGTACCTAGATTTAAAATGAGTAAAAAAACTATTTTTTTTTTTACACTAGGATTTGTTTCATATAACTTATTTTCATGACATTTATCCCATTCTATCTGCCACATGTAATTAATATAAGAGTTTATCACAGGTTTATGATATAATATAATATAATATATGACTCTGGAGCACAAAACCAGTGTTAAGTCGCTGGGGTATATTTGTAGCAATAGCTAAAAAAACATTGGGGGTCAAAAATATAAATTTTTCTTTTATGCCAAAAATCATTAGGATATTAAGTAAAGATCATGTTCCATGAAGATATTTGTAAATTTCCTACCGTAACTATATCAAATCTTAATTATTGATTAGTAATATGCATTGTTGAGCACTTCATTTGGACAACTTTAAAGGCGATTTTCTCAATATTTGGATTTTTTTGCACCCTCAGATTATTTTCAAATAGTTGTATCTCGGCCAAATATTGTCCTATCCTAACAAACCATACATCAATGGAATGATTATTTATCCAGCTTCCAGGTGATGTATAAATCCCAATTTCAAAAAATTTAACCTTATGGCTGGTTTTGTGCTCCAGGGTCACATATGATATAATATAATATATACGTACACACTCTAAATACAAGAAATGACCTAGTGAACACATTCATCCTTCCAAAATGATTTTCAGAAAAAAAAAATATTTATTGTAAATTAATGCAAATTCTGCTGATTTGTCACAAACAACACAAAAAAAACCAACAACAACTACTTAAGATGTAACACTGCTTACTGGATCTCTCATGCTTTTCCTTCTGGGCACCAGGTTTCTCTGGCTTGTCTGTGTGAAAAAGTCACTGCTAGTGTCCTCATGTTCACCAGCTGCTTTAACGACCGCTTCCACCCGACCACCGGAAGGAGCAGGAGATGAGTGGGCAGAGTCCGCGGGCCGCGGCGACACGCTGTCCAAGCGGCTACCATCCCTTTCTTCATCCTCGTCGCTGGACAGCACAACTGCATTTCATCAAAACACGTAAATGACACACACATCTGGATTACTGGTGTCCCTGATAACCCTCAGCTCTTGGTTAAGCCTGATCAAAAATGCTTTTTAAAGCTTTTTAATTGATGTTGTGATGCTTAACATTATGAGTGACATTATTGTATGTATTCAGTGATAATCATAACATCCCATAACTTTCCATGATGTCCAAAGTTACACATGTGGCAGCACAAATTATATTTGAGTTGTAGAGGGACATTAATGTTAGAGCCAACTAACAATTATTCGATTGATCTGTTATTTCCTTAATTAATCAGATAAAAAAAGCCAGATTTTTATAATATATGAAATCATATATCCTGCCCAGTGTTGTCCCAAACAATGAAAGAAACTGATAAACAACTATAGTGAACACCGTCTATCCTATACATATGTGCAAAAAAAAGGAGAAAACATTTGCAAAAACTAAACCAACTGCTTGCCCACTGTTTTAAAGTTAAAACCACTAAACTAAAAAAAAAACTAGAAAATAGAAAAAAACACCTTATTGGAACTTGGAAGAACTTGACTGGTCTGCAGAAAGCAAAGTCCTAATCCCCAAAAAAACTCATCACCAAACTCCAATGACTCATTTTAGACACTTCCAAAACTTCTGCAACAAAGACGGAAATACAATTTTTAAATACATGTTTCCATCTTTGTTGCCACAGTTTTGGAAGTGCCTCTTTCTGTTCAAAAGTAGGGGGCGTCCCAATACTTTTGTCCATATAGTGTATGTACAGGTCATTGGTGTTTGGTGATGAGTTTTTGGTTCAAGCTCTGCATTTAAAGTCACACCAGAGGTGTTCAGCTGGGTTTCTGCAGACCAGTCAAGTTCTTCCACTCTGACTGAATCAATCATTTCTTTTTGAACCTGGTCTTATACACAGAAGCATTGTCATGTTAGAATAGAAAAGGGTCCTGTCCAATCTGTTGCTATAAAATTAGAAGCACACAATTTCCTAGAATATCATTATATGCTTATACTTTCTCTTGTACTCGTGGAAATGACTAAAGTAGTCAAACCTGTTCATTAGAAGGAGGTGTCCCAATACTTATATTGGCTATAGTGTATGTATTTTAAGCCATGTTAAAGTCTATGGTTCGCTTAGGTCTATTTTTATTACCACAAAAAACTATTTTACTCGATAAATCGACTGATTACGTGATTAACAAAATAATCATTAGTGACAGACCTACTATCATGTCAATACGAACAACATGAAATCTCTGACGAATCTATTGCTGAATCTATGCCATGAAGAATTAAAGCAGTTCTGAAGGCAAAATGGGGTACAACCTGGTGCTTGCAAGGTGTTCAGAAAGTGGCCAGTGAGTGTATGGATTACTTCTACTGTGCCTTTTGGTCCTTGTTAATGATAGGGTACTGCTAAAGTGGCAGGCTAACTGAAACCTAACCAACAAATGTTGATCATCCGTATCATAATGTGATTTGTGATGTAAAAGTGTGATGTGTGGTGTACTCACTGGGGTCATTTAATTCACATGGTTTGCTGATCTGCCGTTTCTTGCCGCCAGCTTGCTTCAATCCATTACACACTGAGCTTCCAGAAGTGACAACGAGTCGTCCATTGTGAGGAAGCAGCATACCTCCATGCGTGATCCGCACCGACGGACTCATCACAACATCTATCTGTTGAGAGCAGCCCCCAGAGGTTCTTATCTGAAGGCTGGGCGGCTGCGAGCGAATGGAGGGCCGAGGAAGCAGCGCGGATGTCACAGCAGGAAGGGGCAGAGCCTCAGCAGGAAGGAGATATCCACAGCGGTCACATTTTACATGGTCCTCACTTGGTTGGCCACATTTACCACAAACTGTGAGGTAATCATCAGGCTGAAGGGACTGCTGGATGTGGAAAGACCCACAAAATATGCAAGCACCTTTTACTCTTAATATAACACAAAAATGAACATTTGCAGGTTTCACGAAGGTGAATGTAAGACTAAGGCCTTTTTAAGAACAAGTAAAAGAAATGTAAGGAATAAATTGAAGGAAACGCAATATCAATACACCTTAGTCAGGGTAACACTAAACAATTTATTGTCCTCATTTGTAAGTCGCTTTGGATAAAAGTGTCTGCTAAATGACTAAATGTAAATGTAACACCGTTTTTAATTTCTGACAGGAATAAAAACGAGGCTGTGATTGTGTTGTTCAATGGATTACTGTACAGTTGTTTAACAACATACCGATTGTTCACCTGAGGAAATGGCTTTCAGTGGGGAAAAACACAAATAAAAACCTCTGTCGATTCCTCACCACTTCGTTTTCATATCTGTAATAAATTCAATATGACGCATGACTGACTAAGGTCTATGTGTTCTCTAAATGTAAACAGGAGCACACAATGAGTTGTATAATCAACCCTTCAAAACTTGAAAATACAACTTCCAACTTATCTCCATTAATTTCATTTATTTTACAACAACAACAAAAAAATAGCTTCAGGCTTGAATACCTCTTCCCTCAAATGCTTACATATGCAAATCACTTTTACTATGTCTTCTGATTACGCTGCAAAAAAAGCAATGTTCTTCAGAATTTTTGTCTTGTTGCCAAGTGCAAATGTCTAAATATTCTTAAAGGGGTGGTTGATTGCGATTTCACTTTTTTAACGTTAGTTAGTGTGTAATGTTAATGTTTGAGCATAAACAATATTTGCAAAGTTACGAAGCTGAAAGTTCAATGCAAACAGAGATATTGTCTTTTAAATTTGTGATGGTTTAATGCCTACAAAAACGGCTGGTAGGGACTACAACAAGTTACTTCCTAGGTTCGTGACATCACAAACCCAGATAAACCCCACCCTCGGGAAAAGGCAGCAAAGGGGGCGAGGCCATGCTGTGCTGCTTTAGAGAAGAGGAAGAGAAAACTAGAGGTGCATGTAACAATCTATTCATATATGAATCGGGATTCTGTGTTCTGACGATTCTAATGGATTCACAAGTTTCAAAATCAATGTTCTAAAGCAGCGGTTCTTAATACTGTTCCCTCACGTCCCCCTGCTCTGCATCTCTCTCTCTCATTCAGCTCAGCTCCAACAATGAAATGTTACAATTATACACTTATTTTCAGTCTCATAGCTATGAGAAGCGTTAAACATGACGTTTAGACACGCACTAGAGACGGTTGAGCCAATCACAACACACTAGGCTAGCTAACCAATCAGAGCCCATAGCCTATTTCTGAGGGAGGGGCTTCATAAAAGAAGGAAAAGATCAGCCCGTTTCTCAGAGAAGGGACAGAGTGGTGTGGAATAAAGGTAAATTATGTGAAAAATAATGCGCTTTTTTAAAAACAAACCATTAACACATGTTAGACTGCACCCCATAAACACAATCAAGCTTAGAAAAAAACCAGTGAACCACTGTGGTTCTTTAAATCAAGAACTTGATTCTTTAAATCAAGATACATTTAGTTAAGAAGCAAAATAACAATGTTTTCTATGAAAATGAAAAAAAGAGAGTTTACGATTAAAGCAAGAACATTTGCCAGTGGGCTCAGAAAATCAACTTAATTCACATGAAAAAGTTTTCATACCCCCCCCCGACATTTATTTTGTTCTTGTTTCAAGCATAAGCTCACTTAATTTTGTTCCGTTTCGAAGAAAACAAGACTTGTAACAAGATGTAAATGCATCATGATTTAAAAGGCATTTGGGTATCTTTTTGAAAAGAAAGTCAAAAATACTGAGGACGATTTGCAATGCATGCAACATTTGTCCTGAATGCCATTAATTTAAGACTTTCTAGTCTGATTTAAGAACTTTTTAGGGCCCTAATTAAGACTTTCAGGACATTTTTAAACCCGCAGAAACCCTCACTTGACTTCTGAATTACACTCGTCTGAATGCAGAGGCAGTGAATGTGCAGAGGTATTGTCTCACCTCAACCGGTTTGCCCGCAGGAACAGGACTAACGTTCATCGGCCGCCGTTTCTGATGGACACGCCTCTTAACACTGATGTCTTCTGAATCTAGTGATGCACAGTAGAACAACAGCCACGTGCTTCAACTCATGTTCATATGATCAATCATATGTTCATATGATCTCCAAAGGTCTCAAAGCATCTCAGATTAATCACTACTAACTTAACTAAAAATACCTAAATGAACACTTTACTAACATGATTGCTCTTAAAGTAACTCCAGTAACCAGACAGTCAGTTTCTGAATTTTGATGTGCTCATGCTTTCAGTGCCATAGGAAGATATACATTTATCCGTTAGATATTTTCTGTATATATTTTGTAAATAATGAAATGAGAAAACTCAATGGTTCTTCATCTGCTCACCTGAAATCTCGGGACAGGTGAGAAGAATGCTGTCCAGCTCAACTCTTTGGATCATATCGGATCTGCAGGAGAGAAACGTTGTACTTTGAAATACATCAGATCCACTCAAGAAAAGTCCCAGCTGAGCTTCCGGGTTCAAAACAAATTAAGCTCTATCAACATTTTTGGTGATCATTTTGGAGGGGGAACATTTTCTTTATCAATCAACATTATACAACAAATGCTCAGGAAAGAACTTGACTTACTGAACCTGGACGAATATTTTAGGGTGATGAGAAAACACTTTACATTACATTAACAGACTATGCAAAATACTGCATGTGGCAAGCCACAAAATGCATTTCAGAACAGAAGTGGGTGATATTTTCTTAACAGGAAGATCAAGTGCGCCTGATTTTAAAGGTTTTTTTGAGCAACCAAGAAAGTGAATGAAGCTTATTTGACCGAAAGTACAGATATAAACACTAGGGATGCACCGGTTGACCGGCCATAAATCGGAACCGGCCGGTTTTTGCTTATAATGTGCGATCGGTTTTTTGTATTTTTTTAGTCCGATTTTTCCGGAAGTGTGCACCGAGGCGCCAGCAGAAAAAATACCACGCAGAGCAAGCTCACTGTTGGCGATGCACGATGGAAATGCAGAGCTACCTGTCTGAGGCACAGATACCAAGAAGCGAACAGCCGTTGGTGTACTGGCGCACAAATAAGAGCCGCTTTCCTGCACTCGCTGAAGTTGCGCGAGTGTAACGTTACCTGTCCGCGCCCTGCACAAGCGTGAACGTTTGTTCAGCTCAGCTTCTCACGTGTTGGATGAGAAACGAAACAGACTAACTTGTGACAAAGCTGAAATGCTTCTTTTTGTAAAGAAGAACTGGCATGCACTTTTGAAAAGCCAGAAGTAAACGTCAGTTCTGTAGGCTATAGGATTAATATTTTTTATTTTACCTTAAAATTACATTGACTTAATGTGATTTAAAAA
>NW_015505698.1:620642-627191 GCF_001515645.1 Sinocyclocheilus grahami
GTAACATCTTTGTTTGGAGTGTTGAATGTGTTTGGATTGTGGAACTATGCAGTTGTTGCCTTTAAAATTACATGGTTACAGTTAATGTTTTCATTTAAGGCCAGTTTATGGTTTCAACCCAATTTAAAAACAAAAGCTAAATGCTTTTGTCAGTAGGCCTACCTATGTTTTGTATTGAATGCAGCAGTTACTGCTGTTAATTTCAGATAGTTACAGTTGTTGTTTTCAATAGCCAAAACCCAGTTTAGCCTGTTAAATACCAAATAAACATCTTGTTTGTGTGTACTTTTATTCTTTCTTGTTTGTTGCGTGATAAAAAAAAAAAAAAAATCGGAATCGGAATCGGCCAGTTTGCTTGTAAAAAATCGGTATCGGAATCGGCTATGAAAAATCATGATCGTGCATCACTAATAAACACAGCTAAGGCTTGTCTTATATGTTTTACCTGCTCTTGAAAATGGCATTACTAACAGCTTACTGTTAACTAGACAGTATTACTCCCAATGCACACATTTCTACTCAATCTATATCAAACATCTGAAGCTGAATTAGCCTATTTATTGGGTGAAGTCAGCTCATACCTTTGCTCCAGCTTTCTGATTGGAGCAGAGAACTGTGCATGCTGGAAGAGCCGCCCCTGAACCATAACTCCTTGGGATGGCGCTGGACTCATTATCAGATAGCTGGTTCGATTGGGGAGCGGAGACACACTCACTGAATGAGCTGCTTCACTAGGAGACCATCGACAACAACAACAACACAAGGCATGAGTATATACATTCACTAGAAATAAAAGGGAAAAAAATAAATAAATGAAGATTCAAAAGATCTTGCAAATGAAATACACTTCTAATTCATGGAATTATTAAGTCCTTAAACTATAATAATTATAGAATTCGTTTTTTTTTTTCATTTGCCATAGGCTACACGATCATGATTATTTAACTCAAATTGCAATGACGATTATTAATCACGATTATTGACATTTTAGAAATTTCATTTTACATTTCATCATAATTATTGCACTTTCAAATCAAGAGAACATCAACTTGCATGATTTATTTGACCTCATCTAGTTTCCTAATGTATTATGTTTATCATGTAAATTAACACACTCCTTACATTATGAGAAATGGTACAAGAAGCTTCTCTGAACAGCTAAACAAACCTTTTTTCAATTAAAACAATGTATAATGCTATATTCAAGCAACCGCAATTGCAAACAATATAGAAGAGAATCATGTTTTGATTTATTCGTTTATCACTGAGGTTCGCTTCCAGATTTAGTCACAGCAACAGTGCAAATGACCACGTGAAAGAAAACATATTACACTTTCATTTGGGCAGATCTTGCATGTTTGCCATTGTTTTCAGCTCATTAGTTCTTGTGCATGGTTGCCAAGTTGTGAATTTAAGTAAAACGCTATCTTTTTAAGAGAAAAGCACTAATTGGGGGATGTAAACTCTTGAAATCTGGCGGTGAAAGCTTGTTACCAATGCAAGAGAACAAAATGTCAACTGAAAATGAATAATTTTTAGTATATTAATCAGAGGTAGGCTTGCTGCGATAGACGGTGTTTTCGGTTATGCCGGTGTTAAGCCGCAACACCGGTTATGTCATTTGGCTACCGTGGCACCGCCCCCCACCGTCTGATTTTTTTTTATAGTAACTCAAATCATTTAGCCTAGTTCAGTTAAGAGGACAGACACTTAAAAACAAAACGCTCAATGCAGCGTGCCGAACCATGCGCGAACGACAGTGCACCATGGAGCAGGAGTCAGATTTTATTTATCACGTGAGGAGAGTGAGTCGAGCTGACTGACAAGAGTGAGCTGAGACAGACAAGACGATGGCAGAAGATTGATTAGAAAGGAAATGCAAAGGCGCCTGTTGAAAAGCCTATTGACTGGAAGTCTTTTTTAAACATTCGTTTCTTATTTATTTGGTTCCACAGTGTTTGCTGATTACTGTATTTAAACTTTTTTAAATTTAAGTTTTATTTATTTTATTTTACATCAAGGTGTACATGCCATACCTCCAAGCTTTCTTATTCATTTTGCTAATAAACGTTCTGTTTCTTATTTATTTGGTTCCACAGTGTTTGCTGATTTTCAGTTTTATATACCTATTTAAACTTTTTGTAGCCTAAGCAATTTGTTATTTTATTAGGCATATATGGTGTATTTTTATTCGTTTTGTTAATAAAAGTTCTGAGTTTGACGTTGTTGTTGCTTGAATTGAATCATCTGCCAAATTGCCGCTAATTTGAAAGTGAAAGTAAAACTAGCACGGCGCTTTTTCAAGTTATTTGAAAGCCAAGAAATCCGAGGAAAAGAAGGAAAACTCAAACAAACAATTGCTTGATGCCGAATTGCGGCAATTCAATTGCCGCTAATTTGAAAGTGAAAGTAAAATGCGCACGGCACTTTTACAAGCCATTTGAAAGCGAAGAAAAGAGGGAAACTCAAACGAACTAACACCTCCTTATATAAAATTTTAAAAAACAAGCACCGCACTTTTACAAGCCATTTGAAAGAGAAGAAAAGAGGGAAACTCAAACGAACTAACACCCCCCCACCCCAACGGTGATACCGGTATTACTGGTGTTGTCACACGTCAATTAACCGGTGGGAAAATTTGACACCGTCACAACCCTAATCAGAGGGTATATATTTTATGCTTAAATAATTGAGAGAATCAGAAATTTTAATAAGATTAATCATGCAACCCTAATACATGTACACACACACACACACACAAACACACACAATACAATTGCAATACCTAAGCTTGCCGGTTCTGTTGGGTGGCCTTAATTGATTTGGACGTCAGAAAATTTGACACCGTCACAACCCTAATCAGAGGGTATATATTTTATGCTTAAATAATTGAGAGAATCAGAAATTTTAATAAGATTAATCATGCAACCCTAATACATGTACACACACACACAAAAACACACACAATACAATTGCAATACCTAAGCTTGCCGGTTCTGTTGGGTGGCCTTAATTGATTTGGACGTCGTTCATGAGTCTCCATAGACCCATTAGCACTGAAGCGCTTCATGGATGGAGTCTACCAAAGACAGATCAGAGTGCTCAGGTTATAAGGTCACAGCTCAACATAATAGCCCAACCCTAACAACCATCAAACTGGAGTTCATTAACATGTAACTGACCACAGTTGCTCTATATGGCCAAAATAATGTTGTATTATACCATTTAGCATTTTTTTTCAACCTTTGTCTATTCCAGTCATTTTAAATGTTACATCATATAATGACATTCTAGAAAATTGTGCGCTTTACACTTTGTTGCTAACAATTTGGGTCCTTTCCCCCCAATCCCACAAAATGATGACCAGTGTTGGGGGTAATGCATTATTAGTAATGCGAGTTACGCAATCAGATTACTTTTTTTAAGTAGCTAGTAAAGTAATGCATTACTTTTTAATTTACAAGAAAATATCTGAGTTACTTTTTCCAAATAAGTAACGCCAGTTCCTTTGTTTTCCCCATTTATTCACTCCTGTACTCATGTTGAGAAAAATCTGGAGCAAGTACAGAGGCATTCATTGTGTGCCCTGTGTATGGTTAGCTCTATGTGAACATGCATTTACTCATCTCACTTGCACAAAAACAGATTCAGCATTCCTCCAAATGAATAAAGAACAGTGAAATGCAAACTCAGAATATGACGCAAATCTGCAACACTTAAAAGGTTAATAACACAAATATCCGTTATGTATTTAATCCTATTTTATTAAAGGGTACCTATTATGCAAAATTCACTTTTACATGTTGTTTGAACATAAAAGTGTGTTGGCAGTGTGTGTACACAACCACCCTATAATGATAAAAATCCATTGGAGATGGATGGTGATGGAGATTTACTACTAATCACAGAAAAAGCTAAAGTTATGCGTTTTAAAATAAAAACACTCTAGTGTAAACGTAGCCTCAATCTGCAAAGTTTGTATTTTTCTCACACAACTTCTGTAATAATTCCAGAGCAAATGACCTACTGTTTTTCTGCAAACTCAGTGATCACAGCTGAGAAACCTAATCCCATTCGAATGCGAATGTCTGTGATTGTGACAATATTTCACAACGCATTTCCTTGTGGGTTTTAGCCAATGTGAACTACCGTAGACACTCCTAACACCACGCGCATATTCTGCTTGGTGCGTGTCATCCGAGGCAGAGCTGAACACAAACAAGCAACGTATACTTGAGGTTTCATGTGTGCATAAACAGTCAAATATACACAAAATATGTCAAAATGTCTGTCTTGGTGAGTATTTACATATGAAGACAGCCAGTTATGTCTTAAGTGAACATCAACAATTGGGAAGGAAATCGGATGTGTGTCAGTACATTCCGTCTTAAAGCCTAACACAAATACCTGCTGCTGTCTGTGTTATTAATGTTAATCAAACAACAAATGACAAAACCATTCACTGCTCTTAACTGAATCACTTCATAACTTTAATAAGAATGAATGTATAGTTGATTCATACAGTGAGGCAGTGTTTTAAATTTTAACTCTGGCTTTAATTACCATTTTGGTTGTTTAATGCAATACTGCGTTTTAAATTGTTCAAATAGATAAGTCATAGGCTTGCTCCAGTCTGGATATTCTTGATAGTACCTCTCAAAATTGGGAAGATCACAATTCAGATCATAGATCCTGATTTTGTGTGATAAGATCGTGATATGAACATTTGAGAAGACCACCCAACAGTAGAAATACAATACAGACCCTAGGTGAATCGGGAAAGAGAAACAGAGAGGACTGGAGCTCTATCACTGACAGATAACTGAAAGAAAATGGACCATATGAGAGGGATGGAAAGATTGTGGGTACCTTCATTCCCTCAGGGGAAAGCTCCTGCTGGCCACTCACTCTGCAAGCTGTTCTGTGCTAAATGACCTTACTCATGTCTGCTGTCGTCTTCACTATCATCTGAGAGAGAACACCTCCAGGTCTGCTTAAAGCCTCCATCTCTCCTGTCCTCACATTTATCCAGAGCTATCAAACACATCAGAACAACGTATCAGAGCACGGCCATTAAATAACTGATAGCAAAAGGAATCAAAATCTTTAGAAAACAGCTGAATAAGAAATGAAATGTACATATACATCAAGATTCAGACATATGAACACAGCAATTGTGCTCTCACATCCGCACCAAAATAATCAGTCTGTGTAATCACTCTTCTCCGAAACAGGTGCATTTCAAGAATAATGTCCCGATGGAGGCTCTAACTGGTAAATGATATCAAATTTACCTTCGGGAATGACGGCTACATTCACAATCAGCCCGCTGAGCTAACTTTTCGATGGATGATGACATGAGAAACAAAGTTGTACTCAATGAGAGGACGGTTTTACTCACACAAGACTTGCATAAACGCATTTTGGTATGCTCTGAAATGTTACCTTGAAAGTGAACCAAACCAAGAAGAAAACGCAACATTTTAAAAATCAGACAATCCTTAGACACAGCGAGACAGAAGTAACGACTGCAGAAAAGATTTCTGAAAATGGAAAACATTTATTATTTCTGTCAAATATCAATTACACTATTACTGTTATTTTTGATCAATTAAATGCTATATTGGTGAACAAACGCATTTTTTCATGAACACTAACAACATTTCTATCAAAAACAAGGTGATTCTAATATGTGACCCTGGAGCACAAAAGCAGTCTTAAAATCGCTGGGGTATATTTGTAGTAACAGCCAACAATACATTGCATGGGTCAAAATGATACATTTTTCTTTTATGCCAAAAATCATTAGGACATAGACTTGTGCCGGTATTCGGTAATGCGATATATCACGGTAATGAATTTGCACGATATTGTTATCGTGGGCACTTCTAAATATCGTGAATAATTATATATTACAAATTATTCTGAATTTTGAATGCATTTTAAGAATACTTTTCCCATCAACTGGTCAGAATGCACAACACTGCTGTACGCTGCGTGGAAGACGCGTGCGCACTCTGATGTAAATAAGTGCGGACGAGAAGCACACGGCGGAACATGTGAGAGACGCTCTGGAGGAAAGCGCACTTTCACTCTCTGATAGCAGATGGCCAAAATAATAAGCAATAATAATAATAATAATAATTCATTTAAATGCAGCCATTACTCCGGAAACCCTGTAAACAAAGCAGCTGCACTACTTTCTGTTTCTGAATCGTGTTTAAATGATTTAAACAGCCATTCAGATTTGTGTATTTGCTTAAATATTTAGACTTAATAGGCTATTTATTTTCAATTTTTTTTTACATTTTAATCTGGACTACAACATGACCTAGATATTGTTTGAAAGTGTTTTTGATTCTTTATTGTTCGGTCACACTTTACATTAGCGCTTCATTAGTTAACATTAGTTAACAAACTGCCAATGAAAAATTCTTCTGAACATTCATTAATCTTAGGTATTCCAATATTTAAATCACACGTTGTTAAAATCGAAAGTTGCAACTGTGTTATTTAATGAGCTAACATGAACTAAGACTTGTATTTTTT
>NW_015505698.1:628587-664925 GCF_001515645.1 Sinocyclocheilus grahami
TATTTGTCTTTATAGTACTTTAATTATTTGTCTTTATTGCATTTAAATGTTCAGTTATTTTTGTTATAAGAAAAAAGTTATTAAACCTGTTATGACAGCATGTTTTTTAAAACTACATTTCAATACCGTGATAATACCGTATACCGTGATAAAAGCATTAGCAATTAATCGCACCATGAAAATTTGATACCGGCATATCCCTATTAGGACATTAAGTAAAGATCATGCTCCATGAAGATATTTTGTACAGCTCCTACCGTAAATATATCAAAACGTAATGTTTGATTAGTAATATGCATTGCTAAGATCTTCATCTAGACAACTTTAAAGATGATTTTCTCAATATTTAGATTTTTTTGCACCCTCAGATTCTCAAATAGTTGCATCTCAGCCAAATATTGTCCTCTCATAACAAACCATACATATTTATATATACAGCATATTCAGATGATTTATAAATCTCACCTTCGAAAAATTGACACTTAAGCTTGGTTTTGTGGTCCAGGCTCACATTTCAGCTCAGTCTAACTATCTATCTGTAAAATAACTACTGAAAACAGGAGAATATAGTAATTCGCAAATGAGAGGAAAACAACATTAAAGCATGTATTAACATCACTGCATGAGGCTGAAGGGCCCACGTTGAAACAATGAGAAACACAGCTAAGACATCGGTGATGAATGCATAGATACAGTCTTGTTTATTGCTGATGACAAGCTAGAATGAGTACATTTACGTTGATTTAGTATATATTTTTAATTCAATGATTTCTGAAGTTTGTTTATATCGGCGCATAGCGTCAGGCCTCAGTCTGTTTTAGCTTCCATGCACTGAAACAGATACCTTAGCAAGGGGACAGACCTTTACCCTACACATATATAATACAATACACCTTAATTGAAGTATATTTATTGTTTAATCTCCTCAGACGTTTATATTTTTTGCAGAGTGAATGCAGCTGCTCGGTTAGCACGTGAGCTAACGCACACACGATGAAATCTAACTGATAATATATATATATATATTTATTTGCACACCAACACGAGACAAACAGCACATTAATACACAAAGCTCGTGTCTTACCTTCAATAAATAGACTCTTTTTATGATTCATATTAGTCCATCCTTTCAAACGGGGTTAATCTCGCGCACTGCACTTAAGAGGCTTCTGTCACTTCAGCACTTAAACATTTCTCATTTGAGTTCACATTGCAATTTAACTCAAACTCTATCTATTGCAAATTATGTCGCCTTGTGTTTTTCAGTCCATCTTCAGTCCAAACGAGCAGAAAAAAACTGGACCAAAGTAAAAAAAATTAAATTTAAAAAATAAAAAAAAATAGCCGTCTGACTGCGGTGTTAAAAGCTTAATAACTCACAAAGATAATTAAGCGAGCAGTGTGAGAGACTTGAAATGCATTTAGTAAAACAAGACATTTTGTGAAACTCTGAGCGGTTAAAAGTGCATTATTCTGCAGCATGAAGCGCTATTGAGTCACTTCCGCCAAGACTTCTGTGCAATATTTGTCAAATGTCGTAAATGTAATCTATTTGCAAGTGCTTTGGCATATTCTGCTTACATATCAGTATTTATCTAGAATGCAGTGGCCATGCTGTTTTCTTAACTCATGAATAACAACAAAAAAATTAAATCCTAAATATTTAGCCATAAGGATGTAAACCCTGTAAATAATACCACCACGAATTCCATGCAAGTAGAAAAGAACTGAAAGTCTGGAGAATACTAACTTACAAATAATGGATGCATATTTCTGTTTACCAATGGCCAGCTATGATTTGGGATGCATAATTGTCAAAACTCCTGTCTCAGGTGCCATGTTTAGGGATGATATGCAAAGTAGCATTTTTTATTTTTCATCTAAAATACTTAAAAAAAGAAAAATCTGGTTCTGTGTACACTGCACGCTGAAGAAAAAGTGCATCAATGGCCATATTAGTTTATATATCACATAAAGTGGGTGTGCGATCACAAATCGGATGCATCAGCAAAAGCAACTAGTTGGGCATATATTAAATAAAAAAAAATGTCTTTATTTGTATCAGCGGTTCCATGAAGAACCTTTAAATCCGCAAAACCTTTCCAAAAGGTTCTTTATAGTGGAAAAAAGGTTCTTCAGATTTTTTTAAATGTTCTTCACACTATCATTATTACTTATTGAGTTTATCAAGTGAAAGAATCGACATTATGTCCAACCTGTTTTATGCATACAGTAAGCATACATATGAATATTGCTTGTTTGTATTTGGTATGACTATGCTATGCCTATTTTGAGGGAGGGCCCGATTTATTGCTTATACATGCACCTTACCATAATGACAGCTCTGTAAGACAAGTCAAGCAGATGGCGCTGTCAACCTGGAGATAACTGTTAATCATACTGAGACAAGATTTGTTTTTGTTTTTTTCATTTATTTAACAGAAATCTTTTGTAACACTATAAATACTCTCACTGTTATTTTAGATCAATTTAATAAGTCCCTTTTAAATAAAAGTATGCGTTTAAAAATAACTAGGCCTAATTTAATTATGATAATAAATTATACATTTTTTATATAATATTCAAACACATAATAATATGATAGAAATCCAAAGTAAGCTATGATTTAAATATTTTCTTGGCTTCTAAGTTGGATATACATTTATTTCTTTACACAGTTATTTATAATTCTTAAGAATGACCACAAATCATTGTTCTGAGTAAAAATCTGTAAAATAAAACCAGGTGCAGTTTGAGCAATGATCAACATTAACAGTTAGGGGGCAGCAGAGAACATTTCAAACCATATTTCTTCACGAATGTCATTTATACCGTGTGGGGGTTAAGATATCATACCATATCTTAAGTTACAACATCCCTTATTATCCTAACATTGTATGTGTGCATACAAAATTAAAGTCAATAAGAAATATCCTAGATTCACTAATCAAATTTGCGGCATTAACCATATTAAGTCTTTTGTACAAAGGGTCAGATTTCCTTGTCAACTCAAGTGGCTGCTGTGATAATTTAAGAATTTGACGAAATGTAAAAAAAAATAAAAAAATAATGAAATTCTGAAATATTTTCTATTTATTTTTCATTAAGATTGTTAAATCAATATCAGCTAAACAATCTGAACATCTTACATTATGAAAAGAAATCTGACCTTTAGTGTAAATATGTTAACAAATTTGATGAGTGACTCAGAAATAGTGCAGAATCTTAAATATCTCTTTTTTTTTCATTTATGTTCATTTATTTTTCATTTTTTTTCAAAATCCTGAAACATTCTGTTTAATTAGAGGCTGAAATGGAAATAAATTCTCAGAATTTTTGAGTCCGCAATAGTTTGCTATCTACACACTCTCAGAAAAAAGGCACAAAGTTGTCACAGGGCTGGTACCCTTTAGATAAAATGCACTTTTAAAGAATTAATATGTACCTTTAAAGGGGTCATGTGATGCGATTTCAAGTTTTCCTTTCTCTTTGGAGTGTTACAAGCTGATTGTGCATAGATAAGATCCCTAAAGTTGCAAAGACTAAAGTCTCAAAACCAAAGAGATATTCTTTATAAAAGTTAAGACTCGTCCACGCCCTCCTAAAACGTCTCGTTCTAACACGCCCCCACATGTCTACATCACAATGTGGGAAGATTTGCATAACGCTGCCCAAATGTTCACGCAAAGAAAGAAGGCATAACTTTTATTCTCGCTGTAGTATTGTTGCCACTGCTGCCATGTCGTGAAGACGCTACTTTGTTTGGTCTTCCAAATGAGGACACGACTAGAAATCAGTGGTTAAGTTGTATTTACAACACTGTTCCAGAACAGTTCAACCCAAATATTCAGATGTGTGCAGTACATTTTATGGAGGACTGTTTCCTGATCCTGGGAGAGTAGGCTACAATGCCATCTGTTCTGACTCACAGACTGCAAGTATGTTTTCATTTAAAGGATTTGCCACTGATGATTCAAACACGAGTTTTGAGCAGTGTAGAGTAGCGCTTGTTGTTTGTCATTTCTCCGATCACAAATGCAGACATGGTTTTATGCTTACGCTGCGTTATGCAACGCAACGCGTAAAAAGACAGTATAAGTCATTTTAATCTGTAATTATGTCCCCACTGGATGCAACGAATGCCTCGTTTATAATGGGTTTTAATGTTTTTGTCTCGTCGCTCAGGGACAGGGCATCACAGTATGGTGAGGGGCGTAACATTTCCGTCTCACGCTTGAGGTATTCGGCCAATCACAATGCACTGGATAGCTGGCCAATCACAGCACACCTCACTTTTCAGACGATGAGCTTTGTAAAAATTGACGCGTTTCAGAAAGGCGGGGCATAGAGGAGAAACAATAATGTACAGTATGTGGAAAATAATGTGTTTTTTTTACCTTAAACCACATAAACACATTTCATTACACCAAATACACAAAATAATGTTCTTTTTAGCAACGTCATATGACCCCTTTAAGGTTCCTAATATATACCATTTAGGGGTAAATCTGGTGCAAAAACGTACCTTTTAGCTTTTGTACCTAAGGTTACTGCCCCAGTGACAGCTTTGTAGATTTTTTTCTGTACAGCATACAAGCTATTGTAAGCTTACTAATAATAGATTTTGCTATCTATTATTATTGTATACGTAATTTTGGGGAAAAAATTGAGTTTGTGTGTTTTGTGTGTGGTTGTTTAGATATGTGTGTATAGCACAGCCGTGGGGTGAGTGTGTGTATGTCCTGTCCACAATAGTGCCCCTCTCATAGACAATGAGGCCCGGCAGAGAGCGGCCCGTGCTCTATTATACCCATAATCCCCGTGGCTTTGTGCTCTGCCGAGAGAGAGACAGAAAGAGAGAAAGAGGGAGGAGGGACAAACGTGAGCTCATCCGAAACAACTCTCATCCAGGGTCAGATTCACAAAGAGACACAAAGAGAGAGCAGTGGAAAAGAAACAATCACAGAGACACATTTGAAACGAAAGAGATGGACAGGAAATAAAGCTTTCAAAAACTGGGGCCAACTAAAACTAGGTTTTACACAAGAAAACATGAATGCTGCCAAGAATAGTTTTATTTAGTATTTATTCCCCTAAAGTGTTTATTTATTATTGGTTTAAATTATTGTCTTATTTATTCATTTGTATGAATTTAGTTCGACTTATATTGCATCTCTTAGCATATAAATGCTATGGCCCCGGTTAATCTGATTACTGTCTCTTTAATAAGAAGGTTAAGAGCACCTCTTTAAGAGGTTTTGGACACATGCAGTAATAAAACACAGAAGACACGGTAGTGCTGAGCAGAGTTTGTTTTTTTGAGACCTGTCAAGTTATCTTTTGTTAAAATTAAGTTCACTTTAGCTTACCTTAAAGGGATAGTTCACCCAAAAATGAAAATGTGATGTTTATCTGCTTACCCCCAGGGCATCCAAGATGTAGGTGACTTTGTTTCTTCAGTAGAACACAAACGGAGATTTTTAACTCAAACCGTTGCAGTCTGTCAGTCGTATAATGTAAGTGGATGGGAATCACAGCTTTGAGAGTCATAAAACATGCAGAAACAAAACCAAATTAAACCCTGTGGCTTGTGATGACACATTGATGTGTAAAGACACAAAACGATCGGTCTGTGCAAGAAACCGAACAGTATTTATATCGTTCCACCGGCAGGCATCAGTTAAGGTAAAAGTCTGTGAAAGTAATGTTGTGCCTCTTTGGGATGCAAGCTTCTAGAGGGCACGTAAGTCTGAAGTAGTGAATTTAGGTAAATGGGTGCAGAGCTAGTGGTTGTTTTGTAGGCAAACATTAATGCCTTGAATTTTATGTGAGCGGCTATCGGTAGCCAGTGCAAACTGATGAACAGAGGTGTGACATGCCTTATGTCTGGTTAAAGACTACTCTTGCTGCCGCATTCTGGGTTAGTTGCAGAGGGTTGATAGAACTGTCTGGAAGACCTGCCAAGAGGATGTTGCAATATAGGACAGAACTGGAGCTTGAACTATCAGTTCTGTTTTGGCAAGATTGAGTTTAAGGTGATGGTCCTTCATCCAGCAAGAAATGTCTGTTAGACAAGCTGAGATGCGAGCAGCTATCGTCGGATCATCAGGATGGAATGAGAGGTAGAGTTGAGTGTCATGAGCATAGCAGTGATATGAAAAGCCATGTTTATGAATGACAGAACCTAGTGATGCCATGTAGACGGAGAAGAGAAGTGGTACAGGAACTGAGCCCTGAGGCACCCCAGTAGTTAGATGTTGCGACTTGGACACCTCACCCCTCCAAGATACCTTGGACCTATCCTATCTGATGAGAGAGGACAACAGGAGATGGACTTTTCCAAGTGCTCTAATGATGGATTGGTTACATGCAGCTTTTCACTTCACCAGATGTTAACTGATGGACTGGAGTGGTGTGGATTATTGTGATGTTTTTATCAGCTATTTGGACTCTCATTCTGATGGCACCCATTCACTGCAGAGGATCCATTGGTGAGCAAGTGATGCAATGCTTATTTTTTCTCCATCTGTTTAGATGGAGAAACAAACTCATTTACATCTTTGATGGCCTGAGAGAGAGTACATTTTTATTTTTGGGTGAACTATTCCTTTAAATAAGAAGAAGCCCCAACAGGGTTGAAAATGGTAATGTCTTGGTCAAATAACTTCATGAACATTATAAATGGACCTCAGGGAAAACAATAAAATAAAATAAAGTAAAATGAGTTAAAATACAGTATGACACGTCAGATGAATGAGTCAGTTGTACAGTCCACAATCCATGGCGAAATCATTAATGGTAAAAGTATGTTTATTTCATAAGAAACCACTACAAACAGAGCATAATGAATATAATCTTTCTTATATTTTTTATCCTGCTACAAAATATTAATGAAATTAATACACACTATCAAATGAACACAATTATCACATTACAAACAATGAATAAATACTGTGAATTAATGAAAATAGCCAGATACATTTTAATTTATAAACCTATGGCGAGCCAAGTAAACCTCCTAGAAAAGTCTGCCTCTAAATAGGCATCTACTAACACCCACAGTGACCAGCTCTGTGAATTGCTAAATGAATTTGATGTCACAGTTAAATTACACCCTTAACTTAATCATAAAATGTAACTTCCAAAGACACAGTCACTCAAAGTTATTTAATGTTTTTCACTTGGTTTGTGTTTGGTTGTTGATTGCATTGCTTTTCAGTGAGTTGCAGCTACTATGAAAATATCACACAGATGGCTTATACACATAATCATAGATTCTACATGTGTTGCATTCTTGCTCAAAAAGTCAGCAGTTCTTCATAGATGTACATCTCTAACAGTCATTTTGGTGAATGCCAAATAAATGTGCTAATGAAACTCTCGTAAGAACTAAACTCATCATCACAAATAGCTCAACACAATGAGATAGCAAGCCTTTTGTGCTACCATGGGTGATCTCATTCGTATTCATAGGTATTAGCAGAAAATATGCACACATACTTTTTTGTACGTTGAGACACTAAAACTGTACAATATCTATATTAACAGCAATTAAAATGTAAATGTTTTTACACAAGTAAACCAGTCTTATCCTTAGAGGAATCCTCTAACAAGTGAGAATACCAGTTTGGTTTTTACATACTTGTAAATGATGGAAAATCCTTTTTTTCAAGTCAAATGTATTCATAAATGAACTCTGCATGGGTCTAATAAAAGTAACCCCCGAAGACTTAAAGGGACAGTTCACCAAAAATGGAAATTCTGTCATTGTTTTAAACCTGTGTGAATTTCTTTCTTCTGCTGAACTCAAAATAAGATATTTTGAAGAATGTGGGTAACCAAACATTTGATGATAGCCATTCACTTCTATAGTATTTTTTTCCATACTGCCAAAGAGAGAATTTCATGCAGGTTTAGAAAACCATCAGGGTGAGTAAATGATGACAGAATTTTCATTTTTAGGTGAATTGTCCCTTTAAAGGGTTAGTTCATCCAAAAATGAAAATTAGCCCACAAATTACTCACCCTCAACTGCTTCCGTTTACAACAGTGAGCACAAGCTAGATTAATGTTTTGAATATGGATATTTTTCTTACAAATACGCATTGATTCGCTACAGGAGGTCTTTGTTTACCCCCTGGAGCCGTGTGAGACACTTTTTTATGGATGGGCGAATTTTATTTAACTGCTTTTGGACTGATGCATGCAACACCCGCTGAGTGGCATTAAACAGCTTGAAAGATCAAAGACCATTTTTAATATACCTCCAACTGGATTCGTCTGAAAGAAGAAAGTCATATACACCTTGGATGACTTGAGGGTGAGTAATTTATGGACTAATTTTCATTTTTGGGTGAACTAACCCTTTAAGTCATATGCAGGCTTTCTATGGCTGAATCATCAAAGATATAAAATGTTACCAATTTATTGATTCATATAGAATATAATGAAACCAATATAATTTCAAAAATTGTTAATGTGCTAAATAAATAAATAGCCAACATATTTAATAAATCTTATTTATTATAAAAACAATAAAATCCACCTATTCATTCCTTTAATTCATTCACTATAAATACGTAAAATACTTTATGTTTTAAATGCTGTCATTACGTTGATTTGATCCAAATCTCAAAATATGCTAGAACCCTTTTGTGTATGAATACCTATGAATGCTAATGAAATCATGTTGCTGCTACACAAGCTCACAATGGGCAAAAACGCAATCCCATCAGCAGTAGCATGACGCCATTATGTCACAATCCAGGTCCACCTCACAATCAACCTGCTTTGGTTTAATAGCTTATTTTAAGTTGAGTTGTAGTCACAGCTCTTTTGAATTACTTTCACCCATCACAATAATCAGCTCTCCTTCAATTCTCTTCTGTACAATGTTTATTTTGTCACAAAAAGTAATCCGGAGGAGTAGGAGAAGGCGAGGTGTTGGGATGGGAAGGCTGAGTCTCGTTTGAACTGATGAGCTTCTCGTAACGAGCTTTGTATGTGTCTCGCTCTCTTAACACGCGAGACAGCTCACATTGCAGCTGCTCCAGCTAGAGGAACCAAAACAGAGAGAAATCATAAATACTAAAATCATGTTGATTGCTATTAACTTTCTAATGGAAATAGTGATCATCTTTTCTTTACTACTGTTATACATATCTACGGAGCCCCGCACATGACATGCAAGAAAAAAAGTAAAAATCGTGGCCACGATATATTAATTAGTTCCCTCGATTTACTAGATTGTGTGCACGATTTAATAATTCGTTCCCTCATTTGAAGTAAATCGTGCACTCGATATATAATAATCCGTGCCCTCGTTCTAGGTAAATCGTGCACACGAAATTATAATTAGTTGTACTTCCTGTCCGCGTACGCATACTCATAAACATGTTGCTGCTATATGTTATGTCAAGTTATTTTATGTTATGGACAGAGACACTTTAATTGGGTTTTATTTTGAGTAGGGAATGAGTTATAGAGACATTCTCAAAAGCCTTGCAGCGTTGCATGGAATCATTTTAAGTGAGAGGCATTTACATCGCATACTAATAATTGGAGAACTCTACCGGCGCTGCACGATTTACTTAGAACGAGGGCACGAATTATTATATTGAGTGCACGATTTACTTAAAACAACGGAACAAATTAGCCTATTAAATCGTGTGCAGGATCTAGTAAATCGAGGGAACAAATTAATACATCGTGCCCACAATTTTTTTTCTTGCATGTCATGTGCGGGGCTCCGTACATATTTGAGTGAAAGGGCTTTTACATTTTTTTCAAAAATATAACTTTTTAGAACGTTTAAAATTAAACAAGGAAGCCGCTAGATGCATTACTTTATGTTACTTTCAGTCCTTATTGTTAATGGTAAACGAACTTGGCTTGCAGTCCTCAATGGAGGATCGAACCCGAGGCTCAGCTTGAGCGCCGAGTTCAACCCCCCATACTACCTAGAGGGAGAAAAACAAAAATAGAGGAGGAGATGGGGAGGTGGAGGGATGCCGGACGAATTGAAGCTGGGATGGCGCAATGAGAGCTGCTTGTATAGGCTCGTGATGAAGATTGACAGGACTGAATGATCAGGCTCCTCCCGAACCTACGTTTGGAACTTCATTTAAAGTTACTTTTTTATTGAGTAACACAATATTGTAATGCATTACTTTTAATAGCACCTTTCCCCAACACTGGTTATAATTAACTTTTGTTGTTTGTGGTTGTATGTGTCTAATTTCTGTCATGTTTCAGTGCTTGATAGTGTACCTGCTGTGTGAGAATGTGCTTCTCGGACTCAAGCGCGTGCCGGTGCTGGAGTCGTTTGTAACGGCAGGACTGGGCATAACCGCGATTCTTCAGCGTCCGTCTTTTCTGTTTCAAACGGACCACCTCATCTTTGCTTACCCCACGCAAATGTCTGTTCAGCTCTCGCACTGACAGACTTACCAACTGCTCATCGGAAAAATGCTCATCCACCCCGCACTGAAAGAGAAAGAGACAATAAGAGGTAAGTCTGAGAGATTTGTCACGGAATGGACACAAAGTGTGATAATGACAATCAACGCTTTATCAAACACTCACATGGACAATAACGGATAAATGATTAGCACACAGCGGTTGAAATGTCTGATGTACTGAACAGTACAAAACAGCACACACTCTAAAAAATGCTGGGTTAAATACAACCCAGTGCTGTGTAAAATAGGGACAAACCCAGCAATTGGGTTGTTTTGACCCAGCGGTTTGGTTAAATGTTTAACCCAACCTTCTGGGTAGTAACCCAACCGCTGGGTCAAAACAGCCCAATTGCTGGGTTTGTCCCTATTTTACCCAGCATTTTTTAGAGTGCAGTCATATAGAAGGATTATTTATTTAGTGTAGTTTGTTTTGCCTTATTGCTTTTGTGGTGCTAATAGTATTGTATTCAATCCAGTTGATATCAACAACTGTAAAAACCATGACAAGATAATAACCACAACAGTAATGATAATAATAAAAAAACCTGCAATAGTCATACAGCTGAGCAAGTTCAAATTTTTCTACTACAAGATTTATGTATGTATGCATGCATGCATTTTCAGTGAAGTAGTTTTGTTTGCAATTGAAACATCACTGAGAACAAATTCCTTTTTAAAAATCAGTCACTCTCAAACTCGCAGTTCATAACTGTTTAGGCAAATTGGTGGCAGACTGGAATTATTTGTCACTAATAATGTTTCAACTGCAACCAAAACTACTTAACTGAAAATCAATCAATCAATCAACTCTATAGTAACTATCAATGAACTTGCTTATGTTGTTGATATCAACTGGTTTGATCACAACTCTAGCAGTGACACAAAAGCCATGAGGCAATGACATCACGTTGGATAATATAACAATAAAACAAAAATGTATGAGCTTTGTGTGTATGTGTGTAATATAGTTTGGCCTAGAGGTGTAGTGTAGTGTGTGTGTGATTTTGGCAGCACATTTCCATACAGCATAATCTGACTGAGTGTAAGTGACAGTGATCAGGATTACATCACAATAATAGTAGATATTACCATAATCTGATAGCGCTGCTCCACATTTAGAGACAGGCATTCACAAGCCACATCCATCAAATTGCTTTCAACACACTTCAAAACAAAATCACCAACCATTTATAGTTCAAAATGTGAAAAATGTGAATCCCTAAATATAGAAAGGCCAAATTCACTTTTAAAAGAGTTTTCTCATTTTTTCCTCACCTTTGGAAGTGTTTCCTGAAAAGCTGAAAATTATTTTGGGAACTTAATCTGATCGCTGTTGAGTACATGCACGTGACTGTGCTGACAACCATTTTAGGAGGATGAATTAGTGACTGCAAGTACCTGAGTGACTTGCAGATGATGATGATGATGATGATAATGGCCTTGCATTGGATAGTGTGGGTGATGGAGGCGGCTCTGTGGACTGAGGGGTTGTGAGAAGGGACTGGTGGATGTGTTGAGAGATGGAGGGGTGGAAGAAACGACCAGTATAGGCCGGTGACACATGTCTGACGGCTTGTTAAGAACAACATCAACACCGCTGTCACTGCTGGAGTCACCCATGTGACTGCTGCTCGAACTCTGGGACAAAACTGGGAACTGCGGAAGAGATTACAAAGAGCACATTAGAAAGAGATTACAATGAAAATGGCACATTTGGACAAACACATTTGGCCAGTGGTTACTGTGACCAGTGGTTTCCCTTGGCCGGTGGTCCTCAACCCTGTTCCCGGATTAAAAAAAATTGTTTTGTGTATTTCCCTAATCAAAAACACCTGAATCAGGTCATTAGCTCATTAGTAGAGACTCCAAGACGTGAAATTGGTGTGCAGATAAATGAGACAAGTGTTGGGGGGCGGGGGGCTCCTAAACCAGGATTGAGAACCCCTGGCCTATAAAATAAAAAATCATGTGCATAAACTATGATGGAAAAACATTTACCAAAAAGTTCCTTGATACACAAGAAAAAACTCACGTGACTGCCTCAACAGCTCACGTGATTGGATAACTAGACGAACCAGTGGACTGATCTCATTGCAAACGTTGTTTTAATAACCCGAGTGAAAGTACATTATCAAAATGATTTTGTATAATTACCTTCCAGAACTGGCATCATCTGCCTCCTAAGATGTGTCGACTGCCTGCGTTCATGCATGCTATCAAATGAAATATACTTCGAAAGTCTGCGCATTCGGCTGTACGCATACGCTAGCATACATGTACAAAAGCGAAGTATACTTTGGGCTTAAGAATGCAACATGTACTCGCATTGCTTCATGTATTGTGTTTTTCAACACATTTGTGTCTGAAATTGAGCTTCAGGGCCCTATTTTAACGATCTAAGCACATGGTCTAAAGCGCACGACGCAAGTGCACTTAGGGCGTGTCCGAATCCACTTTTGCTAGTTAACGACGGGAAAAATGATCGGCGCGCCCAGCGCATGGCCTAAAAGGGTTGTCCTTATTCTCTTAATGAGTCATGGGTGTGTTTTGGGCATAATGTGCAATAAACCAATCAGAGTCTCATCTCCCATTCCCTATAAGAGCCAGTTGCGCTAGCGCCATGGTTGATTAGCTATTTACATGGCGAAATTTGCAAGCGGAAAAACTGAGCGCTTCTCTAGCAAGGAAATGGATCTGCTACTGCAAATAGGTAGGCTAATTCTGATACATGCAATGACTACTGATTATGACGTATAGGCATTTTTATATTTATGTACACAATAATAATCTTTTAAATTTTAATCCTTTAATTTTTAATATTTGGCATGTTTGTGTGCTGCTGCGAGTCTCTGTGTGTGTAATAAGTAAAGTGTACGCTGTGGACCCGCCTATAGGCGCGTATTACTAACACACTCTTTAAATAACAAAAAAAGAATAATACTGCACCATTGACTTTAGACCAGGTTTTAGTTGGTCAATGGTGCAGTCTATTTCAATTGCCTCAAAATAGCAACCCGCCATCAATGCGCCTGAATACACCTCGTATTCAGACAAGCACACCCATGGGCGAACAAATAGTAATAGGCGCAATTGCATTTGCTATTTCAACAACGTGGCGCAGCCACTAGCAAGAAACCAGCAAGAAACACTTGCATCGCGCCTGGCGCCGCATTGCGCCCGGTGTTTAAAAGGGCCTGATTTTCTTCATTCACTTGGGACTAGGGTTGCAAAGGGGTGGAAAGTTTCCGGCAAATTTCCGGAAACTTTCCAAAAATCCCTGGAATATTCCCAAAAAAATCCTGGAAAGTTTCCAAAATGTCTGGAATGTTTCCCAAATTTACTGGAAATTTTCCACCTTTTTGCAACCCTGCTTGGGACAAACAACTACATGGTCCAAATATCTTAGATCATACCTGTGAAGTTACAGCGGCTGCAGCAGAGTTCAGCAGGGCCTCCACTGCATCCTCACATCCTAGAAACCCTCCTCGATCCCGGTCCCCTCGATCCGGCACTCCTCCAAGAGCTCCCAGCAGAGACGCGGCACCTCCGGGCTCCCCACCGAACTGCTGCTGCAGTGCAGCCAACCAAAGCAGGTCCTCCAAGGAGGTGGGGTTTGAACACGGCGTGGGGCCCCCAGCGGCTGGGCTCCCGTCCAGGTTTCCTTGAGAGCCGGAGCTCTGGCCTGACATGTACCCGGTGGAGATGGACAGCGGGAACGAGAGAGAGGAGGAAGAGGAGGATGCAGATGGTGGCGGGTGTCCGTCACTGAGCGTGGGTGATGGAGGAAGGGAGGTGTAGGGACTGGAGCTGAGGCTGGAGTCAGGAGGAGGGCGAGGAGCATATGGAGAACCGGTCGTCTCTTGATGGATGCCTGAATTGGGGTATAGGCAGGTTGGAGGAGGTGGAGGGGTGTCAGGCTTCACTTCAAACTTTAGCAGGTCGAAGTCATTGAGATACTCCATGGCCAGGGGGCTTGGAGGCAAAGAGGGCAGCGGCAGAGACGAAGACATTGCTGTGTCGACAGGAAGTATGGTTGTTGTCTCTGAGTTTTCAAGGCGAACAACAACAGACTTCCGTTTTTACACAGAGATGGAAACAATAATGTGCCAAATTAGACTCGTTTGTTAAAATGCCTGTTCCTTTGAACTGAAGGGTTCCCGTTTTATCATCTGAAACTGGCAAAGAGAAAGAGAGAGAAAAAATAGTGATTAGCCATTAGTCTTCTCCAGCTATATGGTGCAGATACTATATGTGACCCTGGAGCACAAAACCAGTCCTAAGTCGCTGGGGTATATTTGTAGCAATAGCCAAAAAAACATTGTATGGGTAAAAATTATTGATTTTTCTTCTATGCCAAAAAGCATTAGTATATTAAGTAAAGATCATGTTCCATGAAGATATTTTGTACATTTCCTACTGTAAATATATCAACACTAAGTAATATACATTGCTAAGGTCTTCATTTGTACAGTTTTAAAGGAGATTTTCTGAATATTTTTATTTTACTTATTTTTTGCACCCTCAGATTCCAGATTTTCAAATAGTTGTATCTCAGCCAAATATTGTCCTATCCTAACAAACCATACATCAATGGAGAGTTTATTTATTCAGCTTTCAGATTTCGAAAAATTGACCCTTATGACTGGTTTTGTGGTCCAGGGTTACATTATGGTAATCTGTGACCAATTATAGTAGGACTACATTAGCAGGTACTGAGTAACATACTGACTGATGTTCTGGAAGTTTATGTCACATTAGACAAAAAGATTCCAAAGCCTGGCCTGATATTACAATATAGGTTGATAGTGACACCTTTATTAAATAATTAAAATATAAAAAAGCAATGTAAGAAATTATTTTTCTTGAAAAATTACAGAACTAAACGACTTTTCCTTTATTGGCTAATTATGTATCCTGTTGATGTATGGGTTGCAAACAGTTTCAGATTAACAGAGGAAAGACCTAAATGCAATCCCATAATCTTAATCCATCAATCTAGTTATCCCACTGAACAGTTGCTCCTTAACACAAGTGTTATGTACAACTCAAAGAATATTTAATGTTGTCAGGCCTGATGAAATACAGGTCCAAGTATTCATGGTAACAGACCAACTAACACATCTTATCTACAGGGAAAAGCACCATTCAAAGCATTTTGTGTTAAAAACCGAACACTGATGGTAATCTGTGACCAATTATAGTAGGACTACATTAGCAGGTAATGAGTAACATACTGACTGATGTTCTGGAAGTTTATGTCACATTAGACAAAAAGATTCCAAAGCCTGGCCTGATATTACAATATAGGTTGATAGTGACACCTTTATTAAATAATTAAAATATAAAAAAGCAATGTAAGAAATTATTTTTCTTGAAAAATTACAGAACTAAACGACTTTTCCTTTATTGGCTAATTATGTATCCTGTTGATGTATGGGTTGCAAACAGTTTCAGATTAACAGAGGAAAGACCTAAATGCAATCCCATAATCTTAATCCATCAATCTAGTTATCCCACTGAACAGTTGCTCCTTAACACAAGTGTTATGTACAACTCAAAGAATATTTAATGTTGTCAGGCCTGATGAAATACAGGTCCAAGTATTCATGGTAACAGACCAACTAACACATCTTATCTACAGGGAAAAGCACCATTCAAAGCATTTTGTGTTAAAAACCGAACACTGTGGCAGTTTGAGATGACACAAGTTTATATATTTTGGAACTGACAATCCATATGTTGAAATTGATAAAAAAAAATCAAATGTCAAATATTTCATTTATTTATTTTTTTTTATACGGTTGCAAGCAAAGAGTCACACATAAATGGTTAGATCATAAACTAAATCTATTAAAAATATTCAAATATGAAGATTAAATAATAAATAAATATTTTAGGTTTCAAGTATTACAGCTTCAACTAATTCAATTTTCTTTGGAAAATCTTTTTTTTTTTAACATTTTAGTACAGAAACATCTTGACATTAGGCAGGAATTCATTTTAATAACTGAAAACTTTCATAAAGTATTTAAAATGAACATGTACTAAAATTTGAATAATGATAAATCTGTTTCACTTAATATTAAGCGAAGTAGGCAACCTTAAATTAAGAGGCTATATTATAAACTACTAAAACTGCAAACTTGAATTTGAAGAAAAAGTGTTAGTTTGAATCAGTAATTATTCGTTTTAATAGATTAAAATCATTTAATTATTAAACATTAATTTGTAATTCCATCTTTAACTGAAATATTAGCATTAATAAACTTATAAAACTGTTTTTAAGTCGTAACAATCATTATTTAAATCATTATTTTAGATAGCTGGTAAGAGAACGGTTTACTTTCAATTGTTTTAGATGGTCTTTAGTTTTACAGAAAGAATAAAAGAGTAGATAAAGTGCGAAAAGAGAGGATTTGAGAGTGGAATAAAAGAGCGAGAGAACAAAAGAGGGTAAAAAAGAGTGTCAGGATAAAACTAGCACAACTACAGAGCGACAGAGTGAGAAATGGAGAGACAACGGAAGAAAAAGACTGTTTTAAAATGTCCATATTTCTTACCGTGTGTTCATGTGGACACATCCTGAGGTATTGACTGACAGATTGATTCCTGCCAGTGTGTGTATATGAGTGTGTGTGTCAGTGTGAGAGCATGTGTTTGGTGTGTGTGTGTGTGTGTGAGCCACTTTGGAGCTGATTGCCAATAACAGAGCCCCAGCCCTCCCCCTCTGACCCCCGCTCCAAATCCCCATCCTCTCTTTCTCTCTCTCTCTCTCTTTCTCTCTCTCTCTCTCTCTCTCTCTCTCTCTCTCTCTCCTGTCGTTTTTCCACCAATCATCTAATACTAAAAATGGTAAACTGTCAAATGGCCAGCACACTTCTTTAATTTCTCCTGTACAGTTTTAAAATAAGATGTTACAAATCTAATTATAAAACTAACAATAGAAACAAATAGGCAAGGACTTTTACAAAACCATTACCGTAGGATTTAAAATGTTGACTTCCAAAACTTAAAACTTTAAATGTATATATAAAAAAGAAAGATACAGGAAATGCATGAATTTGCTGGCGTTTTTTTGAAACCACATGACCCGTCACACCTGCATGTATGTATGTATGTGTGTATATATATATATATATATATATATAGGTGTATGTATGTCTAACATGACCAATTTTTATTACATTATTCATAGAGCAAACAGACAGACTGATGAGCTCATTTGGTTCACAGCAATCAGAGAGTCATTACATGCTGCCACCTAGTGCACTGACTGAAACATCAGCTCTGACCTTTCAGTATAACAGTCCTAATCTATTCTACAAAGGATCAGTAAAATTAGGCAAAAACTGTAATAGTAGTACAATTATATCTTCATTTAAGCAATCCCAAATAATCGACTATAACTAGAACTTTTAGGACAATACTCAAAAGGAAATCATTCAGGATCCTTAAAGTGGTCATATGATGTTGCTAAAAATAACATTATTTTGTGTATTTGGTGTAATGAAATGTGTTTATGCAGTTTAAAGTTAAAAAAACACATTATTTTCCACATACTGTACATTATTGTTTCTCCTCTATGCCCCGCCTTTCTGAAACACGTACATTTTTACAAAACTCATCTACGGCCGGAGCGATGATTCAAAAACATTAAAACCCATTATAAACGAGGCATTTGTTGCATCCAGTGGGGACATAATTACGGATTATAATGACTTATACTGTCTTTTTACGCGTTGCGTTGCATCGCGCCGCGTAAACATAAAACCATGTCTGCATTTGTGATCGAAGAAATGACAAACAACAAGCGCTACTCTACACTGCCCAAAACTCACGTTTGAATCATCAGTGGCAAATCCTTTAAATGTGAAAAACGTACTTACAGTCTTTCAGTCAGAACAGCCGGCATTGTAGTCTACTCTACAACCAAACACAGCGTCACACACGGCGGGCTTGAGTGAGCAGCCTTCTTTCTTTGCGTGAACATTTGGGCGGCGTTATGCAAATCTTCCCACATAGTGATGTAGACATGTGGGGGCGTGTTAGAACGAGCCGTTTTAGGTAGGTGTGGCTGACTCTTAACTTTTTATAAAGAATATCTCTTTGGATTTGAGACTTTAGTCTTTGCAACTTTACAGATCTTCTTTATGCACCAAGAGCTTGTAACACTCCAAAGAGAAAGGAACAATTGAAATCGCATCATATACTGTTTTAAAACTGTCATATAGCAAGACTTTATTCCAATAGAAGTACAAATTCTGCAATTTGTAGCAAAAAAGAAAATGTAGAGTTCTCTTTATATATATTTATAGATGATTCTCATTTGGCCCTTGGTAAGATTGAGAATTAGTTGGACTGGAAAGCGATTCCAATAGGCATCCTGACATTCACAATAATTTAGAAGTAATAATATCTTGTGCATGACAAGGCTTTTGTTTTTGTGGCTTGGTGTGTTCAGCACAGTGTAATCGCAGAAGGTTAATGGTGGGCAAAAATTGCCAAACTAGCACTTTTAGTGATCCTGGGGGGCTGAAGTTGTTAATCTGAAGTCCTAATAATGTCTCATTGAGGAATCAATGTGGTAATAATGCCGGAGTAAATCTGATTTAGACACTGGGAGTAATACAGTGAGACATGTAATCTCTCTGACACACACACACACACACATTAGACACAAGCTTACAGTTACATGTGAGAATTTCTTAGTGGATCTTGTTCTTCTAAACTACTTTTAAAATGGACATTATACAATAAAATGACATATCCAACAGTTTATAAAATTGTTTATACATGACAGCACATACAGTGAAAGGGATTGCTAAAAACTCTTCTAGTAAGTTCAGTGGAAACATCTTTAGATCTGATACCTAATTTTTAAAATACTTTTTTTTTTAAGTGACTGATATATCCTTGAATAATACCTTTAGAAAGGAATCACAAATCACCACTACCAGTACTCTTGTAAAATGTAAATACATACATACATACATAAAATAGAATTGGGATTACTTTATATCCAGTAACCAAAAGCTGCAAATGCCCTGATTTTACCCCAAACATAACCTCAAATGAGGTCATGTAGAATGAGAAAAATTAAACTATGCAAAGGAGAGAAAGCCAAGCAAATTTGGCCAGTCAGAATGGAAGATTTTCATTCTGAAATTCATTCCTATATCAAAACTAGAAGTATATACATGGATTTTAATGCAGATTCCAAAGTGAGCAAGCAGACCCTCCAGCACCCCACCGCTGTGTCCCCATCTGATCCTGCAGATACATGTCCTAATCCACTCTAACACTGTTACAAGCTACAGATTAACTATTTCATCCCAGCACTCCCAGTCGCTGCAGCGTCCCCACAAAATACTGAATAGGCATTAATCATGCGCATGCTTCCCAGCCCATGCATCACTGTTCTTCACACTAAACAATGATTCTTTTAAGAACTGTTCGGTAACACTTTAAAATACTGTTCCATCAATAACGAATAACTACACAACGCAATATTAGCACATCTCCTCAATAATCTAAACAATTTGAAGCATCACCGACCGAAGTATGACGCAAAGCATGAACAAGTATGTGACTTGATAATAGTGACACAAGCACCACTAATAACTCTAATTGAGTAGGTTTCATCAGTACTTCTCCCCTCATTTGTCACCGAGCAGAGAAACTGATAGTCCTGCCTTAAACTAATGACGATAGTCAAATCAGAAGTTGACATGTGCTCGAACAGACCATTGCTTTTAATGCACCAAAGAGTTACACTTTTTAGTGATTCGTTCAACTCTTACTGATTCATTTTGGTGAATTTACTGAAATTAAAATATCATGCCTTTAATGTAGGCCTACATTTTTTGCAAATTTAGTTCAACCCTGTTGTGTCATTTTTAGAAGAAATGAATAAAATGTTTGATATTTAAGAGAGTGAAATCATCTCATCTTTTAAATGTCTTATTTTAGTCTCCTCTTTATTATTATTTTTCACCAAGCGCGGTGATTTTAAAATTAAAGCTGCAGTCCGTAACTTTTTTTTGTGTTCAAAATTAACAAAATTTATATAATAAGCGAGCACACCATGAATCCATTTTCCAAACCGTGTTTTTGTCTTATCCTGAATAATCACTACGGTACACCTAAATGTTTATATCCGGACTATTTTAGACTAGTTCGGGTCGTCACCGCTGCGGAGCAGCCCAGTACCTGCGTGATTCGTGATTAGAGCGTCAAAAGTTACGGACTGCAGCTTTAAAGTTTAAAATTATGTTGAACTTTACAGTTAGGCTTAGGGTTATGATAACTAATGGTACAGTATTTGTTTATTGCTAATTATGTGGTATAAAGCTGTAACCATGTAATTAGTATATTATTTTAGTCTCCTCTTTATTATTATTTTTCACCAAGCGCGGTGATTTTAAAATTAAAGCTGCAGTCCGTAACTTTTTTTTGTGTTCAAAATTAACAAGCGAGCACACCATGAATCCATTTTCCAAACCGTGTTTTTGTCTTATCCTGAATAATCACTACGGTACACCTAAATGTTTATATCCGGACTATTTTAGACTAGTTCGGGTCGTCACCGCTGCGGAGCAGCCCAGTACCTGCGTGATTCGTGATTAGAGCGTCAAAAGTTACGGACTGCAGCTTTAAAGTTTAAAATTATGTTGAACTTTACAGTTAGGCTTAGGGTTATGATAACTATTGGTACAGTATTTGTTTATTGCTAATTATGTGGTATAAAGCTGTAACCATGTAATTAGTATTAAACAAAAATAATCATTTCTGAATATAATTTGCATCTAAATATTTGTGGTCCGTTTATGGTCCTGAACTGATCAACTAAATGACCAACCAACAGCCAGATATGCAGGCTAATTTATGAAAAAAAGAAAAGATTACTCCATTCTTGTCCTGGTAGGTTTTGTTGTGTTTTGTCTAGGTGGGCTGTTGGCTAGAGTTAATTACGCTTGTCTGGTGACAGTGTCTGTGTTTGACCCTAAAAAAACCTCAAAACAACCACACAAACATGGGCATTAGCTGTAATCTGGATAAACCAATGCAGAAAAAACTGCTATAACTGGCAGACAGTAAGTGGTAAAAAGAGGGTTAAATGAAGGTAAGTAGAGGGGAAGTAGTAAGGGATCAGAGGATTAGCATGGTCGATACATATTATCTTACCCTCCAGTCTGAAAGATGACACTAAATCTGTTAAACTCACCCACCCATGATTCCCACCTCCCATCCAACCCCACTCTGTCAGTCCCATCAGTTTATATTACAGTACATATACATAGTTTACATACGTATATAAACAATGCAATTCAATCTTTTTAGATCGGTATGAAAAAAAAGTGCAATGCAATTTATTCCTGTTTCAAAGCTGAATTTTCAGCATCATTACTCCAGTCTTCAGTGTCACATGATCCTTCAGAAATCAGTCTAATATGCTGATCTGATGCTAAAGAAACATTTACGTTTATTCATTTAGCAGACACTTTTATCCAAAGCGACTCATAGATCTCAGACGTCTGGAGGGAATGTAGATTGTCAAAAGTGAGTGGAAGTAGGTGGGTGCTGAGCCTGTGGCTGTTCTATACACAAGCAGCAATGTCCCGCAACCGGGAGCTAGTGCAGGGAGATAAAGAGGTGTGACATGGGCCCTTTTAGGCTTGTTGAAGACCAGTCGTGCCGTAAAGGTTTCAGCAGGGATGCATTAAATTAATGCATTAAAGGTGACAGTAAATTGCATTTATAATGTTACTAAAAGATTTCATCAAAATGCTGGGCTGAGTTTGAACAACATGTTATGTCATAAATAATGGAATTAGAAGTGAGGGCAGGACATGTAGCCCTCTGTTGCACCAGCAGGGGGCAGTAAAGTGTTAGTCAAACTCAAGAGGTCAAGGTAAGTGACCCTGATGTCTCTTACTAAACCAACAGCAAATATGTATACATGCACTCTCAGAAAAAAAGGTACAAATGCAGTCACTGTGGCGGTACCCTTTAAAAACGTAGACCTTTGTACCTTATTTACCCTAATACAGTAGCTATATCCTACTACGTATTTGTACCTTTTGAAAGTGAAGAGCTTTTTTAATGCAGAGAGTGCATTAAAGCAATACAACTTTTTAAATTTTTTTTACATAAAATAAACATTTATTGAAAATGTTTCTTAATTTGAAAAATAAAGAAAAAGTTTGAGTGCTGTAGAAGTATTCACCACGAATCTTCAACTGGTGATGTACCTGAGAGAAAACGGATTTCACAGTAAGTGATCTAATTTTCAGCAGTAGGAAAAAAGTTTTTTTTAAAGCTTGTTGCTTTGTTGAGCATCAAAGTTTTCTCATATCAACATAATGTAAACAGACTGCTAGAAATGTGTGAAATGTGTACCTCTTTGCCTTAAAGGGGTCATATGATGCGATTTCATTTTTTACTTTCTCTTTGGAGTGTTACAAGCTCTTGGTGCATAAAGAAGATCTGTAAAGTTGCAAAGACTAAAGTCTCAAATCCAAAGAGATATTCTTTATAAAAGTTAAAGGGGTCATATGATGCTGCTAAAAAGAACATTATTTGGTGTAATGAAATGTGTTTATGTGGTTTAAGGTTAAAAAAACACATTATTTCCCACATACTGTACATTATTGTTTCTCCTCTATGCCCCGCCTTTCTGAAACGCTTCGATTTTTACAAAGCTCATCGGTCTGAAAAGCGAGGTGTGCTGTGATTGGCCAGCTATCCAGTGTGTTGTACTGGATAGCTGGCAAATCACAGCACACCTTGCGTTTTCAGACCGATGAGCTTTGTAAAAATCGACGTGTTTCAGAAAGGCGGGGCATAGAGGAGAAACAATAATTTACAGTGTGGAAAATGTGTCTTTTTAACCTTAAACCGCATAAACACATTTCGTTACACCAAATACACCAAATAATGTTCTTTTTAGCAACGTCATATGACCCTTTAAATGTGCTAAATAATACAGAGAGCTCTGTTGTATGTCAAATATTTTACGCTCATGTGTGGATATGATGAATTTTCATTTAAAAACATAAGTAAAAGCTCTCTGTATTCCTGCTTTCCTCCGTGACGATTCAGCGTTACTATGATGATACCATTGAAAAAAAGAGGAGCAGCTCCTGCTGAGAAGAACCAACGGTGCCTACAGTTTTTGTAATATATTTATTCATTTATTTATTTTAAATGTTGCAGTATGCATTTCGATCGCCACCTAAAAGTAGGCTCACAGAGTGATATTTTAAAAGCTTCTCTGTTCTTTACAGTTTAAGCTGTAGTTTGAAATGATACTGTTGATCTTGTGTTATTTCTTACAGAAGGAATGGAACGTTCAAGAGCAAATCAAATCTAGATAAAGGTAAAAGACAACTCTGTTGAATGCCAAACTAAAACTGTTGCAAAAGGAGATGCAGCTTTAGTCAAATAAAACTGGTGAATGACAAATTTTAATTTATGGAAAAACAAGTCAGGTGGGTAATATCTTAAAAGCATCTCTGTTCTCTATTTTACAACCTGCAGTTTGAATCGATACCACATATCTTTTGTTAGTCAGCAGGGTGGCGGCGGCAGCTTCCTGGATGTTGCAAGAGGACATGCAACCGAGGTAAAATAAAACTCTGGTGAAAGCCAGATTGAAACAGGTGAGTAATATTTTAAAAGCATCGCTGTTCTTTATTTTACAACTTGTATCTTGAATTGACACTGCATAGCTTTTTTCCATTCTTAACATTAATGTCAACTATCTGAATGTTTCAAATGGAATCAGCAGGTCAACAGACACAGAGGACAGGATAAACACAGAGTGTGAATGACAAACGTCAGAGGCAAGAACCTAACAGAAAAGTAAACAACGGAGAAAGAAGATCTGCAACTTAACTGAAAGAATCATCTTTCTATTTCACAGATTGTGGGTAATGGTAAGTAAATACGGCAGGTGAGTCTTTTACTCACTGGATACAGAGAAAAATAGACACTTGAGAATGGGGAAGTGGTGTTTAAATATAGTTCATAATGAGGTAAGCGGTAACAGATGAGTATGATTAGAAGTCCAGTGATTGAGAACAGACGGGAGGGAGTCTGGCATGCTGATTAGTGTTTTTCTTCTTCTTTCGCGCTTGAGCTTATGGCAGCCCATAGAAGCCTAAAATTGTGAAATTTGGTACACCGATTAGTGATGCAAAGTCTGAATCATTTCCGCGAACCGGCTCTTTTCAGACAGATCGGCTCATTGAACCGGTTCAAAAAGCCGATTAATCGGTTCCTGACGTCATCAAGCAATAACGTCTCTACGCATTTATTTTCTAACAACTCAATGCCATGTTGTCTCAATGAAAAATTCAAATAACTAATTTGTGTCAACACATAGTGAAACATTAAAAAATAGTTATTTGTGTGAAAGCATATTGCTGATTATTGCTATATAATTCACTTTAGTTAATGGTGTTTGTGGTCACAGTTTCATTCGCGGATCCTTTATGTCAGATACGACTGACTGAGCAATATTGACTAGCCTACAACTTGGATAAGATTTCTAAAAGTTTCACACCTACAGCACACATTACAGACACTGATGCACAAACGCGGATATGTTCTACATGTCTACAGTATAAAGAATGAATATATAAACTCCTTGATTTCGCTTAAGCAACTTTAAATATAATATGCATGCACAAACTATTGTAAAATTTATTTACATCACTCGACAGAAAGGTTTTTGCAGGTTTTAATAAAATGTAAATTAATAACATTCATAATAAGCATATTTCCAGTACGCGCCTCAGGTTTGCACAGTATCATCAACTCACTCATCAGAATCTTCGGTAATCCTTGGCAAACTTAGCCATGGATCATTCGGTTCTTGTTGAGTTGGACGTGCTACTTCGGCTGTGCGTCCTGCGTCATCAACCCGGAACTAAAGTTCAATTCAGTTCGATCTGTGAACCGGCTCGGTCGGTTACTTCATGAGAACCAGCTCAGAAGAACGATTCGTTCAAGAACCGAACATCACTAATACAGATAGAGGACAGTCTGAACATTAACCACAGCCATTTTGGAGTCTCTACCACAATCCCTCTAGCATCACTAACTGTCCAAAGATGCACCTATGTATATGCTAATAAATAAATAGAGCCAGAAATAACACCTTCTAAAAATAAAACTATTTCAAGTAAATTCCTTAAGGTACTTGTATGCTCAAAATGTATTGCTGTTTCTGGAAACCTGTTTGCTTTGAACTCAAAGATCTGGTATGCATTTATTCTTTTAATGTTTGTATCCTGAAATATTTAGTATGCATACTCATTGCATCGCTGTGTTGGATATTTAAAAATATATATTCCTCTGGTAGAAAACATTGTGGCACCCAGATTGCTATCAAGGGGCCCTTAGGTTTGCAGTAGCCCCAGTGTTCTTAAGCTGGGACAGCTTGTGCTATAAGGTAACAGCTCTCATAGCTGTGCTTGTAGTACATTGATATTTATTTCAGAACTATCCCATAAAAACATGTCACTTATCTTTAAATTACATTAATGGATCAGGATCATATTTTTCTAAAACTATTAGTAACAATCATATTACAAGTTAAAATATTGTGTGCTATTCAAGTCTTCTGATAACTACATACTCAGGTGAGCTGATTCATTGCTGGGGTATGGAAATATGTGACCCTGGACCACAAAACCAGCCATAAGGGTCAATTTTCAGAAATTGAGATTTATACATCATTTGAAAGCTGAATAAATAACCTTTCCACTGATGTATGGTTTGCTAGGATAGGAACTATTTGAAAATCTGAGGGTCCAAAAAAATCGAAATATTGAGAAAATTGAATGTGACTTTGCTATTGGTCATTGTAAGAAATACTCCAGCCCTTCTGGACAAAACCGGTCGGAGTATAGAGTTCAGTAGGAAAACTATTTTCACTGTGGAAAAAGTGACTTTTGACCTGCCATTAAAAGCGATTCTGCAGTGACACCCAGAGGTGTTTTCAGTGCTACACAAAACTTTAAACCATTCTTTCATTTTCTTTCATTTCTGTATAACATCCTTTGTTTTTGACACATTTGGAAATTCTCCTTTGCATTACTGATTAGGGACTGGTTTGGCGGATGTGATGCTGGCATACTTTACTCTTAGTGTAAGCAGGCCTGCATTGGTGTGTACATGTGGGCACATTATAATAACTCTGATAGACTGGCACAGGATTGTTCAATATAGGCTACTAAGGATTTGGAATGGATAACAAATTAAGAGCTTTTCTCATTGGCCTCCATTACTGTCCTTTGTGTATGTGTATTTTTTCTCTTACAATGAATGGTAGGAGTTGGAGACACGGCTGAAGTTAATAATAAAAAAAAAAAACATAACTGAAAGCTATAGTAAATCTTCTGAACTTTTAATGTCTACGCATAGAAATGTTCTTATGGTTCTGTTCTAGCATAACCACTTTTTCCTTTTTACCTGTGATGAAGGGTGGAGCGTCAGGTTAATGATTTCTATCCATCAAGCTGATCTTTCTGCCAGAACACACACCGATCTGGAGGGAGTGAGAGCGTGAAGGCTCAGGTAGGTTTCATTAAGAAATAAAACAGAGATTTGATTGTAGTCAGAGATGACAAACTGGTATTATTTGCACAGATTAGCAGTGTGTATCTGTGTTGTCAAGTGCTTTCCATTTATCTACTACGCCTTACAATTGACAATATTCTAGACACGTGACAGGGCAGAGAGCTTTAATCCAAAGATCATTTTATATCTCTGCACCAGTATAAACGATAGTGTTATCCATTATGTTGTCCACCAACCCTGTCTAAACCCTCCAATTTCCTTTAGCAAGCAATGATGGCTGGGCACCAGTAGGATTTCAGTAGACCCTGACCGCCTCTTCAGTCATAAAGTGTACAGCATAGAGGGTAATAAGGCTAGCTAATCATTTCCTCAAAGGTTAACAATGGTTTTGAAATGCTGCTATTCAACGCACTGCTTTATAAAATGGATGCCATTTGAATGGGAGTCATTCCTAGTTAGCTTGACTTTTGACTAGCAGCATAATACCTGGCCTGTTTTGTAGCTTATTCTGGCCAAGAACCATCCACGTCAAGTCAAGTCAAGTCAAGTCACCTTTATATACAGTATATAGCGCTTTTAACAATACAGATTGTGTCAAAGCAACTTAACAGTATTAAATAGGAAAATAGTGTGTCAATAATGCAAAATGACAATAGTAAACACTCAATTTTCAGTTAAAGGCAGTTCATCATTGAATTCAGGGATTTCATCATCCAGCTCAGCTCAGTTTAAATAGTATCTGTGCAATCAAGTCGACAATATCACCAGGCAAACCAGCAGTTCAATTCCAGGCTGCAGCAAAGTCAGATTGTGCAGAGGACTCATCTGGTTCCTGTGGTCTTGTCCTGATGGCCGTCTAAGAGACAAGGTCTTCACTGGTGATCTGTCTCCGTGTCAACAGGAAGACACTGTCCAAAAGTGTCCATTTAGAATGAGTTTTTTTTTTTTTTACAGTTTGTTTTGTTTCTATATGACATTTAGAATCAAGTTGATCAATACTACAATAACAGACCGTGCACGGGGATAAAAATGAAACTCAGAAATGGTTGTAAAACAGTGTCTGTTTGTTTCTGGCTGTGGAAAAAACACTGAAGAAATGATAGGAAGATATGTACTTTGTAATTATAATTTCTATCCTTCTGGTGATGGCCGATGACACATTCGCTGATGGAATGAAGGGAAATAAACATAAACATTCACTAATTTAGTTGTCATATCACAAAATGTAAAATTATTTGAAGAACCCCACTACAAGATGCTCCCCATAGGTAAAGTTTTACAGAATGCATAATGACTTATAATAACATTTTAATTTTATTAAAATAAAACTAATTTTATCTTCTTTTTTTTAAAAGATGGGATTTTTAATATGATCCCATCTTGCCCTATGATTATTTCACACTCATGGAACTTCTGCTGCGTAGTTTACTTTAAAGCACCAGTGTTTGAATTGTGTCCGAGCCCTTAGTTGGCCCCCAGCAGCCAACAAGTGAACCAGGAGTTACAACTTCACTAGAACCTACAATAATCATGCACTGTAGGTACTATTGTTAATGTTACCTAAAACAACCTGCTAGTACATTTACTTTACATTTAATCATTTAGCAGACACTTTTATCCAAAGCAACTAACAAATAAGGACAATAGAAGCAATCAAACCAACAAAAGAGCAACAATATGTAAGTGCTGAGACGAGCAGTAAGGCGGGGGGGAGGTTAGGACGATTCCAAGGGGGAGGGGGGGCCCCGGAATGGATCTAAAGAACCTTTTTTGACTAAAGAACCTTTTCTGCATTTGAAAGGTCCCATGGATGTTCAAAGTTCTCCATAGAACCATTCATACCAATAAAGAACATTCATTTTTAAGAGTGTAGCAATGGTTGTTTTTGTTTTTAGAAACAGAATAGAGAAAGGGTCGAGTGTAGATTCAAGAGATGTCTTTAGCTGTTTCTTGAAGATGGCTGAAAGACTCGAGTTGGACAGGTCATTCCACCACCAGGTTAATGTGAAAGTGATTTTGTGCTTCGTTGGGATGGCACAATAATGTGCATATAAGTCTATAGTGAATTTAGGTACAGAGGTGCAGAGCCAGTGGTAGTTTTGTAGGCAAACATCAATGGTTTGAATTTTATGCGTTTTTTTCCGGTTGACCTAATTAATGCAGCCTAAAAAATCCTTTAACGGATTTGAATATTAGAAATGTGTTAGTGTGTTATGTGTAAGCCAGGTTAAAGAGATGGGTCTTAAAATCTAGACTTAAACTGACAGAGTGTGTCTGCCTCCCGAACAATGTTAGGTAGGTTATTCCAGAGTTTGGGCGCTAAATAGGAAAAGGATCTGCCGCCAGCAGTTGATTTTGATATTCTAGGTTTTATCAAATTGTTAGAGTTTTGAGAAAGCAGTGGACGTGGAGGACTATAATGTAACAAGAGCTCGTTCAAATACTGAGGTGCTAAACCATTCAGGGCTTTAATAAGCAAGTAATAAGCAAGATATTAAAATCTATACGATGTTTAATAGGTAGCCAGTGCAGTGTTGACAGAACCGGGCTAATATGGTCATACTTCCTGGTTCTAGTAAGAACTCTAGCTGCTGCATTTTGGACCAACTGGAGTTTGTTTATTAAGCGTGCAGAACCACCACCCAATAAAGCATTACAATAATCTAACCTTGAGATCATAAACACATGGATTAATGTTTCTGCATTTGACATTGAGAGCATAGGTCGTAATTTAGATATATTTTTGAGATGGAAAAATGCAGTTTTACAAATGCTAGAAACATGGCTTTCTAAGAAAAGATTGCTATCAAATAAAACACCTAGATTCCTAACTGATGACGAAGAAACATTAAAGTTAAGGGTAAAGAGCACAACTAAAGCAAGCGCTTATCTCCATAACGGTGATTTCAAACTTTATTATTTTCAATAAAACCGCACTAAGGCTTCCTGGAGGCTAAGTGAGGGCTGCCCATGCAGGGCCAGTGCTAAGGGGCCAACATTTTGCCAATGAGCAAATTCTCAGGGGCCCTGCACTGGCAGCCTGTAAAGGGCCAGTGCAGGCTTGTTTGCAGGGATGTGTGCAGTTGGTGCAAAAGGTGGATTTTATCACGTGAGAATCCATGGTATCAGATCATTCTAAATTACTTACAAAACTGTATGGCAATAATTTAACAGTATTGTTGCTTTTTAACTTTTTTTTTTTTAATCCACTAACCTGCAAACCTTATAACTGTGATTATATGTTTCTCAAAAGTGCTTGTTTATATAAACTCGGTACTTTGTAAACACTATTTCCAGATGGACTGGTTTAGTAACTATATACTACAACATGAATCCTAAATGCTCCTGAATCTGGTTTCATATTTGGCATGATTACTTTGCAAAGACAAATCGATGCAAATTTTATACCTTTTATATGAATCTATACAACTTAGACACTAAATCACTATTGGGTCAGAACAAGAGGTTAAATCTGTGTTTCGCAGACTTATGCCAATCCCATTCATTTGAACACATCTGGATAAAAACATCTCAGATTTTTTTCCTCCAATTATAAGATCTGTGTTTTAATTTAGTCTTCCTAAAATGTTTTTGTTGTGTGTTTTGTCACTGTAACTGATGGTCATTCATAATTTTGAAGACTGGTTCAGCAAATCTGCATTTTTACATTTTTTTTTAAAGGTTGCAGTTACATATTAATTGTCAGTCAGTGTGACGTGTGAGTTTTTACTGCTCTTTGTCAGTGTCATGCTGCTCTAGTAAAGGTGAATCTCACCAGGCCAATGGAAGTCCAACTCAAGAAATTACGACAAATGCTGGAGAAAGAATGCCAGCTCAACCAGGAACTCCAGAACCAGAACAAAGAGCTGAGTAAGACTAGATCCGAGCCGTGACTTCTTTCACTGTTTATCTGATGAGTGCACATTTGTATGCGATTTTAATGCACACTAGAATATTGTTTTCTTCTTACAGAGAGACAGCTTGAACAGAAAGAGAGATTGTTACAGGTGCTGCAAGGACAACTGGATGAGCTTGGTAAGACAGAACAGACTAATGAATATTATCTGCATCCTCTTTCATCTGCTTCCTTCATATGTTATTAATAACAGACTTTTGGTTGGCGAACAGTGTTGGGAAGGTTACTTTGGAAATGTAATAGGTTAAAGATTACAAGTTACCCAATCTGAAATGTAATAAGTAGTGTAACAATTTCAATTACTTTAAGTAATGCAACTGATTACATTAGATTACTTTTTGATTATTTTTCTAAATTTACATTGTTTTCAACTGTTAATCATTTCCAAACATGTAAGCCTTACAGTAGTATTCAACACTGATTACTGTCACTTTCAAAATCCTCCATCACTTGAGATAATATTATAATAATTTAACTTTAAAGCACAGCCACCACAAAATCTGACTTACTTTGAGATCATTCTGGGGTTAAATACAGATTTAAAACCATAGCAAGATATAATTTAATAGCTATGATACTGTTTTTGAAATCAAATCTTTGCATAGCTATATGACAGGAAACACTGGCATCTAACAATGGCTTGGAAAAAATGGTTAATCTCAAACAAATATAACATATACATACACCCAAATAGGAAGTAAAACAGTTATTGAAAAAGCATGTGTCCTGTCCTGCATGTCATATTTTAGAGCAGTCAATGCAATTTATGAAAGAAATCAATTAAATCTGTATGTGGGTGTATGTGAAAAAAATTCAGATGTAACCCCCTTTGTAATCGTTAACATTTTCATAAGTAATTGTAATTTACACATTCATTTTTTCTTAGTAACTGTAACAGATTCCAATTACATTCATTTTGTAATTAAATTACACAATTTAGTTACATGTAACTAGTTACTTCTGTGTAGCATCTGCCAATCTGTATAATAAAAAAATCCCTGTAATATCCCTGATCATTTCAGTCTGGTCGTTAGTGTGTATAAAGTTTTATAAGTTTTATACATTGACTCACTTCTAATGTTCCCTGTCAGATTGTGCACCTCAACAAAACAGTAATGAAATGCCTGAGGTTCGACAGAGTCGGGCAGCTGTCATGGCTCCGGAGCGAGTACCAGAAGTCCTGGAAATCACTGCCAACAGAGTCAATAAAACTGCCAGGTAACTTAAAACACATACTAATCAAGAACCCTGGGAATCTAAGGCTGTGTTCAGACTGCAGGCAAATTGGATTTTTTTTCTCAAATCAGCTCTTTTCAGTACAGATTGTCCAGCATGTAAATGCATGTGATCAAATCAGATTTGCGTATCCAGACATAACCAACTTATCTGCATGGGTTGCTCTGGTTGCCTCACAGACGTACTCACACATGTGACGAGGCTTTCAAAACAGATGCATGAAAAATAGAGGTGCATCATCTCGACCTCCAATGTCTGCCATGTCACAGTGCAGAACTCTGTCATACAAGAAAAACTTATGATGGAGGAAATCGGTGTATATTGTGAGGTTACATGCTGTAGTCACAGCCGTCTTCAGCTTTGTTTGGATAGTGTATGAATACTTCTGGCATTTCCATCACTGACATTATCGTTGTGTGTCGAAAGAGATTTTAGCATGGTGATGGATATGACAATGTTAATGTATTTGGTCTTGGCAGAATAGATCTGCTACACTGCTGCTGCTGAATTACTGCTGCTGTTGGTTATTGCTGTAGTTGTAGATTATTGCTGCTGCTCCAAGCAAAAACAGGAACTTGCTACTGCCAATGCATACGGCGATACGGTGCCGTGAGTATTTAAGACATACTGCTGCTGCACAAATAGCATATAAAATAACCCGTAGCAGATCTATACAGGTGGAGCTGGGGAAGATGGAGGGTTTCAGAGAAACTCTGAAAGCGCGCTGCAGGAATCTCTAGTGAATGCTAGCCAGCCATATAAATGCAAGGCAGTAAGCTCATTGGCTGCAAATGCAGCATGATCCAATCAGCTGTGCCAAGTCGTTTAACTCTCTGAATATCATCAGTTACATTAACAACCCGTCCATCTAGAGTTTCATGACTGAACTATATATTTAAATCTGATTTGAGAAACCACAGCATCCAGACTCAGATGCATCGTAAAAATCGGACTCAAGCCACCTCCATATGTGTTTACATCATATTTGAACAACAATTTTATGTTTGTTTTTTTGCGGTCCAGACTTTCAAAATCTGTACAATATCTGGATATGCAAAAAATCCGATTTTTACTGACAGTCTGAACAAGGCCTAGTTTAACAGCAGTCTCAAAATAACTTAATAGATGCTTTTGTTTTTACTAACCCCAAAGGTTATGCTTTGTTTATGTGTGTCTGGCCATCAGTGAGAAGGCTCGGATTGTGAAGGCCATTCATAAGAATGACTTCCTCCGTCGTCTGGATGAGGAGCAGATCAGTATGATGGTCGATCTGATGAAGGTTCTGGACTGTCGGCCTGGTGAGGACATCATCCGAGAGGGCACAGAGGGAGACAGCCTGTACATTGTCGCTGGTGTGTATGTATAAGAAGTTAATATACCGCCCTTACTTTTTCTGCCATATAAATATTATGACTTTTTGATGATGCAAAGCTACAGCACTGTTAATGCTGTAAAATGAGGATGCTGTCAAAAATAATGTCATAAATAGATTTTCTTTATCAGTTAACTTCTATTAGCTAAATCAAGTCAACATTTGATGTGAGCATCCTTTGTGTTTAAAGCAGCTTTTGCCCTCGGTGCACTTGCGCATAGTTTTTCAGGGAGTTTTGCAGGTAGGTTTCTTGAAGCATCTTGGAGACGTTGTTTTCCACAGTTCTTCTGGATTGAGTCTGTCTCAGTTTGTTCTGTTTCTTCATGTCATTCCAGACAGACTGGATGATGATCAGATCAGATCAGATCTCTGGAGCGCTGCCTATTGTTAGACAAAAATCTCACTGGATTATTACAATTAATGGCAAAATAAATGTTTGATTGTTTTCCACAGTTCTTCTGGATTGAGTCTGCCTCAGTTTGTTCTGTTTCTTCATGTCATTCCAGACAGACTGATGACGATCAGATCAGATCAGATCTCTGGAGCGCTGCCTATTGTCAGACAAAAATCTCACTGGATTATTACAATTAATGGCAAAATAAATGTTTGGAAATGTAAACTGATATTTCCTACTGGCACAGTTAGAAATAACTGACTTAAAAAGGTGAAAACACTAAAGTTCTCATGATTGTAATTCCTCAGAAGATCTCTGGAGCGCTGCCTATTGTTAGACAAAAATCTCACTGGATTATTACAATTAATGGCAAAATAAATGTTTGGAAATGTAAACTGATATTTCCTACTGGCACAGTTAGAAATAACTGACTTAAAAAGGTGAAAACACTAAAGTTCTCATGATTGTAATTCCTCAGAAATCACTCTAATATGCTACTGTATTGTTCAGAATACGAGGCAGTGCTTTTTCATGGAAATAAAGCTGAAAGAAATGGGGTTGAAAAATCAGATCACATCAACAATACACATGCAACAATAGGTGGCGCCAAATATGTATAAAATGAGCATTCCCCACAGCACTGAAGCAAGCTGGCCCTGTAAACAAATTTACAGTGCCAGGGGACTGCATGATGGTGAGTGACTGTCCTGAACACAGCAGTTTAAAAGTCAAGCAAGTGAACCAGCGACTGAGGACTGGTTATGATGCAAACTTAAGCTGTAATATGCTACTGTATTGTTCAGAATACGAGGCAGTGCTTTTTCATGGAAATAAAGCTGAAAGAAATGGGGTTGAAAAATCAGATCACATCAACAATACACATGCAACAATAGGTGGCGCCAAATATGTATAAAATGACATTTTTACAAACAAATTTACAGTGCCAGGGGACTGCATGATGGTGAGTGACTGTCCTGAACACAGCAGTTTAAAAGTCAAGCAAGTGAACCAGCGACTGAGGACTGGTTATGATGCAAACTTAAGCTCATGGTGATAAACACAAACAACTCTCAAGCAGCCAGGAAATATGGTGCGTCAGAGTGTAACGTTTAGACGATGGCTGGATTGGACATTCAATGTGAATCAAACACGTGTTTTTTGACATGCCAACATCTGCCATCTGTCACTGCATTTTCGGTGGACATGTCACCTGTCAAAACTCAACTGCAGGCAATGAACGGTGACCTCGTGATCATACCAGAGGGATGACAAGTCAGCTACAGGTGTTGGATGTAGTGGTAAAAAAGCCATTCAAAGATAATCTGTGCAAGAGATACACAGAGTGGCTGCTGTCTGGCAATCACACACCCACACCATCTGGAAAAATACAGAAGCCTGCAGTGAGGCTGCTCTGTGATCGGATCCTCCAGGCATGGGCTGCAGTGCCCCCGGAGAGCATCATCAGCTGCTTCAAAAGATGCTGCATCTCAGATGCTTTGGATGGGAGCGAGGATGACCTTCTGTGAGAGGAGCCGGTGGAGCCAGAGCATGAGAGTGATGATAGTGAGAGTGAACCCAGAGAGGCAGAAGAATAGACTAATGACTGACATGAATAACATGATGATCTGAGGAGCCAAGTGAGGCCAGTTTAAACCGTTTATTGCACTACTGTTTTTTCTCTCAGGCTGATTTCAAGACTACAATATGATTTCACTTCTTCTGTTAATTACAATTACATAGGCTACATGCAGTGTTGCCAAGTCCATGGGTTTCTATTCAAATTGTTTTGAATAGCAATTGGGCTGGTTTTGTTTCACAGACCTGGCAATTGTTATCAAATTCAGATGGACTACAGGTTATTTTTATGGTATGCTATGAAGTGTTTATTGTTAAATGTGATTGTGATTGGGGGGGGTCTTATATTCTGAACAATACTGTAATTTGATGCTCAGTTATTATCAATTATTATTGGTGCTCAATTGTTAATAATGATTCTTATTATAAATGTTAAAGTGCCCCCATTATGGGTAATGAAAGGTTCATATTTTGGTTTTGGGAGTCCCCAACAACAGGTTGACATGCATGCAATGTCAAAAAACACTTTCATTGTCTTATAATATGCATTTATTTTTACCTTACTTGCTCAACGACTCCCAAACGATTCGCTCAACGATTAATTTTTCCAGACCCTTCCTTTGCGTGACGCTAATCTGCGGTGATTGGTCCGATTGGTCTCATTTTAAAGGGGTCATATGATGCCGCTAAAAAGAACAGTATTTTGTGTATTTGGTGTAATGAAATGTGTTTATGCGGTTTAAGGTTCAAAAAACAGATTATTTTCCACATACTGTACATTATTGTTTCTCCTCATCA
>NW_015505698.1:665325-693892 GCF_001515645.1 Sinocyclocheilus grahami
ATGCAAATCTTCCCACATCGTGACGTAGACATGTGGGGGCGTGTTAGAACGAGGTGATTTAGGTCATATGGGTTTTCGAAAAATATCTCTTTTGCAGTTTATAAGGTAGCTATCCTTCAATGTAAACAGTCGGCAAAGTTGTTAATCAAAAAAGTGCATGATAAATAAAAATAGTGGGCCTCATTTATCAATCTAACGTAGAAACGAGCACAGATCCGTGCGCACAAATCAACTTATGACAGAGTTCACGTGTGATTCATGAAACATTCATATGCCACCAATTTCATCGTAGGAATGATCACACGTTGATAAATGTTGCGGCAGAAAAGTATAAAATATCAGTTCTAATATCAGTATAAAATCCTTATGGCAAAAAAATTTTTGTTTGGGCGCTGCACGCTGATTTTACAGCGGACCTTTTAAATAAACTTTTATGTTTGGTTGACTGCATTTTAGTTTGATGATGAATGGCTGAAATGACGGTAACGGTAGAACTAATGTTGTTTGTGTGTGCGTGAGGCGCCTGTGCAATCAGATGGATTTAATCAAATAAAGACATAATTCAATTCAAGTTTATTTGTATAGTGCTTTTCACAATACAAATTTACAACTTTACAGAAAATTAAGTTTCTACAATATTTAGTGCTAGCTTATCAGTGGTGACTGTCAGTTAATGTACATATGGCAGAAATGTACGGAAAAATCAATTAAAGACGTAATCAAACAGACGATGAAAAGACATAAAGAAAATAAATAAAATGTATTAAAAGAGTGTCACAAAAACGAGCGTAGCCTATACTTGTTGCAGTGTTTATTTCCCCCTTTTGTTAATCTGTTAATTATATTATAGCCTATTATATATTTTGTGTGATCCTATTTATTTTATTCCTTCTATAGACTTAATTTCTATTTTTCTCCTTTCACAGAAGTGCAGCAGGTGCATGATGTGACGACGTTTTTATGTCAGCAGGTTGAAGCGACCCCAATAACGTGATATTTAGGCCCTGGAATGTGAATTGTACCAGGAGAACCCTACCAAAAAATGTGTATTTTACCCCCCGAATGCGATTTTCTACTGGGGGACCCCCTCGAAAGCAATTGGGCTATTTTCAGGCTAGTTTTGAGTAGTAATTGGGCATGCAGCTGCAACTGCAACTGAATGCTACCCCAGATAGTCCTTCAGTGTGAAAACAACAGTGATGCGACGTCTTTGAAAATCGTGCAGTGTGAACTCGGCATAACTTGCTCAAGCGCTCCTCTTTTGTGCCAATCACAACAGGCTTGGCCAGCTGACCAATCAGAGCAGAGTAGGCTTATGGAAGGGAGGGGTTTACAGTTTACTCAGAACTGAATCGAACAAACCGTTTTGAAATCATGGACAAATGATGTATAAACGTATATTCTGGGAAAATTACAGTGTTTTCTGACCTTAGATGCATTTAAACCTGTTGTAGGGGACTCCAACACAATATTAGGACACTTTAAAAAACCATATGACCTGCTGTTTAAAGCAGCGTTTGTGAGCGCAGTGCTGCTTTGTGTACAGCATTACCAGGGAAACCGCTATTTTACCGCTCCAAAGTGGCACCTAGTGGCAAAGAATGAATTAGCATTTTCATTCAGACCAACGCGAAAAGAACAAGTGGGCGGGCAATATGCTAATGTTTCATGTTGACGTCAGTATGAAATGGCTTGGGATTCGTTTTAAAAATGACTCGTTTCAGTGATTCAGAATCGACTCTTTCTTTTGAGAGACAGTAACTTTATGCACAGTGCACTTTCAGATTTAAAACTTTGCAGGATGTTTTCGCGCACAAATCAACTTATGACAGAGTTCACGTGTGATTCATGAAACATTCATATGCCACCAATTTCATCGTAGGAATGATCACACGTTGATAAATGTTGCGGCAGAAAAGCAATCGTCATTTGCATATCACGCCCCTAAAAACACCCCGGTTTAGAAGCCTCACCCCTAGAGTTTACGACACGGAGAAACGAAAAAAAGAGGAAGTAATCTCTCAAAGAGAAACTGATCTTACTCCAAAAACACCCGTTAACCTTGTAATTGCAAACTATTAGGCTACATTAATTTATGTATATAAAATATCAGTTCTAATATCAGTATAAAATCCTTATGGCAAAAAAATTTTTGTTTGGGCGCTGCACGCTGATTTTACAGCGGACCTTTTAAATAAACTTTTATGTTTGGTTGACTGCATTTTAGTTTGATGATGAATGGCTGAAATGACGGTAACGGTAGAACTAATGTTGTTTGTGTGTGCGTGAGGCGCCTGTGCAATCAGATGGATTTAATCAAATAAAGACATAATTCAATTCAAGTTTATTTGTATAGTGCTTTTCACAATACAAATTTACAACTTTACAGAAAATTAAGTTTCTACAATATTTAGTGCTAGCTTATCAGTGGTGACTGTCAGTTAATGTACATATGGCAGAAATGTACGGAAAAATCAATTAAAGACGTAATCAAACAGACGATGAAAAGACATAAAGAAAATAAATAAAATGTATTAAAAGAGTGTCACAAAAACGAGCGTAGCCTATACTTGTTGCAGTGTTTATTTCCCCCTTTTGTTAATCTGTTAATTATATTATAGCCTATTATATATTTTGTGTGATCCTATTTATTTTATTCCTTCTATAGACTTAATTTCTATTTTTCTCCTTTCACAGAAGTGCAGCAGGTGCATGATGTGACGACGTTTTTATGTCAGCAGGTTGAAGCGACCACAATAACGTGATATTTAGGCCCTGGAATGTGAATTGTACCAGGAGAACCCTACCAAAAAATGTGTATTTTACCCCCCGAATGCGATTTTCTACTGGGGGACCCCCTCGAAAGCAATTGGGCTATTTTCAGGCTAGTTTTGAGTAGTAATTGGGCATGCAGCTGCAACTGCAACTGAATGCTACCCCAGATAGTCCTTCAGTGTGAAAACAACAGTGATGCGACGTCTTTGAAAATCGTGCAGTGTGAACTCGGCATAACTTGCTCAAGCGCTCCTCTTTTGTGCCAATCACAACAGGCTTGGCCAGCTGACCAATCAGAGCAGAGTAGGCTTATGGAAGGGAGGGGTTTACAGTTTACTCAGAACTGAATCGAACAAACCGTTTTGAAATCATGGACAAATGATGTATAAACGTATATTCTGGGAAAATTACAGTGTTTTCTGACCTTAGATGCATTTAAACCTGTTGTAGGGGACTCCAACACAATATTAGGACACTTTAAAAAACCATATGACCTGCTGTTTAAAGCAGCGTTTGTGAGCGCAGTGCTGCTTTGTGTACAGCATTACCAGGGAAACCGCTATTTTACCGCTCCAAAGTGGCACCTAGTGGCAAAGAATGAATTAGCATTTTCATTCAGACCAACGCGAAAAGAACAAGTGGGCGGGCAATATGCTAATGTTTCATGTTGACGTCAGTATGAAATGGCTTGGGATTCGTTTTAAAAATGACTCGTTTCCTACAACAAATATTTTAAATGTAACGGTATTCAGAACAGAACAAGAATGAAAAATAAGTAGTTATAAAATGATATATTCAACTATAAAATAAATCTAACTAGGCTATAGTGGCATATTCTATAGTGGCATATTCGGCTCACGAGCCTGCCTCATACCACAAGAATCCAAATGTTTCCATTTTTGCCATATTTGTAACATTTGTTTGCATAACTATTATTTATTATGTAGCCTAAACATGGCTTTATACTTGTTAATTATATTATAGCCTATTATATATTTTGTGTGATCCTATTTATTTTATTCCTTCTATAGACTTAATTTCTATTTTTCTCCTTTCACAGAAGTGCAGCAGGTGCATGATGTGACGACGTTTTTATGTCAGCAGGTTGAAGCGACCCCAATAACGTGATATTTAGGCCCTGGAATGTGAATTGTACCAGGAGAACCCTACCAAAAAATGTGTATTTTACCCCCCGAATGCGATTTTCTACTGGGGGACCCCCTCGAAAGCAATTGGGCTATTTTCAGGCTAGTTTTGAGTAGTAATTGGGCATGCAGCTGCAACTGCAACTGAATGCTACCCCAGATAGTCCTTCAGTGTGAAAACAACAGTGATGCGACGTCTTTGAAAATCGTGCAGTGTGAACTCGGCATAACTTGCTCAAGCGCTCCTCTTTTGTGCCAATCACAACAGGCTTGGCCAGCTGACCAATCAGAGCAGAGTAGGCTTATGGAAGGGAGGGGTTTACAGTTTACTCAGAACTGAATCGAACAAACCGTTTTGAAATCATGGACAAATGATGTATAAACGTATATTCTGGGAAAATTACAGTGTTTTCTGACCTTAGATGCATTTAAACCTGTTGTAGGGGACTCCAACACAATATTAGGACACTTTAAAAAACCATATGACCTGCTGTTTAAAGCAGCGTTTGTGAGCGCAGTGCTGCTTTGTGTACAGCATTACCAGGGAAACCGCTATTTTACCGCTCCAAAGTGGCACCTAGTGGCAAAGAATGAATTAGCATTTTCATTCAGACCAACGCGAAAAGAACAAGTGGGCGGGCAATATGCTAATGTTTCATGTTGACGTCAGTATGAAATGGCTTGGGATTCGTTTTAAAAATGACTCGTTTCAGTGATTCAGAATCGACTCTTTCTTTTGAGAGACAGTAACTTTATGCACAGTGCACTTTCAGATTTAAAACTTTGCAGGATGTTTTCACTTATGGAAGGGAGGGGTTTACAGTTTACTCAGAACTGAATCGAACAAACCGTTTTGAAATCATGGACAAATGATGTATAAACGTATATTCTGGGAAAATTACAGTGTTTTCTGACCTTAGATGCATTTAAACCTGTTGTAGGGGACTCCAACACAATATTAGGACACTTTAAAAAACCATATGACCTGCTGTTTAAAGCAGCGTTTGTGAGCGCAGTGCTGCTTTGTGTACAGCATTACCAGGGAAACCGCTATTTTACCGCTCCAAAGTGGCACCTAGTGGCAAAGAATGAATTAGCATTTTCATTCAGACCAACGCGAAAAGAACAAGTGGGCGGGCAATATGCTAATGTTTCATGTTGACGTCAGTATGAAATGGCTTGGGATTCGTTTTAAAAATGACTCGTTTCAGTGATTCAGAATCGACTCTTTCTTTTGAGAGACAGTAACTTTATGCACAGTGCACTTTCAGATTTAAAACTTTGCAGGATGTTTTCATTCACTTAGAGCTGTGTTACACACAGCATTAAAGCTAATTTTCAAAAATTCATACTGTCAGGGCCGGATTAAGGACAAATAGGGTCCTGGGGCTAGCAAACCCAAGGGCCCCCCTTCATAGTAGCATATCTTGGTGCCACAACGTTTTCTACCACAGGAATAATAATTTTTTTTTTTTAAATAAAAAATCTCCAACACAGAGATACAATGAGTATGCACACTAAATATTCCAGGCTACAATACATTAAAATAATAAATACATTAACACATGATATGAAGTCAAAGCTAACAGGTTTACAGAAGCAACAACAAATTTTAAGCATATACAGCTCCCTTAAAGGGATAGTTCACCCAAAAATGAAAATTTGATCTTTATCTGCTTACCCCCAGGGCAACTCATTCGGGAGTGATGATTTTCCATGTATTCCCAACTTCTGAGCCTGCTCGCCTGAAGTTATGGTTGATTGCTCTTCGGCTGGATATCAACACACCCATTAACGTAAACTACGCCAGAGCACGTACACACCTCACGCACCGGATGCCGTGCGCGCGCTCAAAGACAGTTGGACATAGTGGTGTATTAGAGGTCAAATATGATATAAATACTGTTCGGTTTCTGGCACAAACCGATCGTTTCGTGTCTTAGGACATCAATGTGTCGTCATGAGCCGCAGGGTTTAATTTGGATTTGTCTGTGCATGTTTTTTACACTCTCATAGATTTTGTTACCATTGCCATACATTACACGACTGAAACGGCTGGAGTTAAAAATCTCCGTTTGTGTTCTACTGAAGAAACAAAGTCACCTACATCTTGCCCTGGGGGCAAGCAGATAAACATCAAATTTTCATTTTTGGGTGAATTAACCCTTTAAGGAGTTTATTTTAAATAGTTTTATTATTAGAAGTTCTTCTTTCTGGCCCTAGAAGAGGAGAATCATCAGGGCTGGACTGGTGCTAAAATTCAGCCCATCTGTCCCACACAGTCCCCCATAAAATGTCTTGCTGGGGTTAAGGCAATTGGAATAAATAAATAATTTGTTAATAAATAACGGACAAAAACAAACTATATTTTTGAATACTTAAAATGCATTTAACAATATTAATATTCCATTATATTGCAGGCTCTTAATTACTGAATTCATATTTTTCTGCAATTAAAGTTTATTAGAACTATTAAATTCTCCTTTGAAGTTGCCCTAATGAAAAGCTAATTCTTGAATCCAGAGTTAACTGTGTAGTATTAGTAAACCTTTATAAAAGTGACTTATTGCCTTTATTTGACCCAGTATTTAATATAGGCTATAATCGTGACATTAATAATAAATATCATTAATGCCATGTTTCTACAGTGTCAGTAACTGCATGTTAAATAGCCTAGGTGTGGTAGTGTGGAATAAACTGCTTATTTACAGTTTTGTACAGTTTACCTCTACACTTTATTTTACATGGTGCTATTCAGTCTGGTTTCCGCTAGCTTCACCACAGAGACTTTACTGTTCAAAGTGTCATGTGTGTGTCGAATTCAAATGGGCAAGCGCTGCTTTGGCCTATATTATCACTTAAGAGCAACGAAAGTGTCGAGCTACAGTCGCGGGCGGGAGACACCGGTCCGGTGTGGCCCAGCTTTTCTTTTGCGCTGCGTGGTTTAATCAAGTTAATCACTTGGCTTTTAGAGTTTGTTTCCCATGCGCTACAGTAAAGCCGAGGCGATTAAAAGATAGCTGCAACTCTAATGTAAACGAGTACAAAGACATTTTTATCACTCATATCTTTTGGACTGAAATAGCGCAGACACTAATATGTGGGGGCGTGGTGGGATTTTGGCAATTCGGCACACCGGGAAAAGCTCGGGTGCTCCCGATGGCCACTCAAATTCTAGGTCTACTTTTCCTTTCCTCCACATCACGTTCCACATCCTCAATTCGCGGGCCCTGGGGCTTCAGCCTCTCCTAGCCCTTATGTTAATCCGGCCCTGCATACTGTAGTGAATTTCATGACATGACAAGTCTTCTATTTCAGCAAAGCTCAGTCTTAAATAAAATGTGATGAAAATAATGAATTGATGAGCCTAAATTCCATTTTTATTCTAGAGGGGGAGCTGAAGGTTACTCAGGCTGGATGTGATCTGCGAACTTTGAGCTCCGGCGATGTGTTTGGGGAACTGGCCATTCTATACAACTGTAAACGCACAGCATCTGTCAAAGGTCACTTGTTATGTTATTTTGGAGTGATGGCTGATTTGGGTTGCCCTCTGCTGGTGTGGTAAATAAGCATTTCGATGCTCTCTTTCCCACAGCCATCACTACGGTGAAGTTATGGTGTATTGAGAGACAAACATATCGAAGCATCATGACCAACAAATCAAAGAAGAAAAGAGAGCAACTCATGGGCTTCCTGAAAACGTAAGACATTCTGGCACCACTTTACCTCAATCCTGTAATTCGCCTGCATTAGTAAAATAGCAGATGATTTACATGTTGTGTGCTTTGGTTCTCACTTTTTGTATATATTAGTGTATTATTATTGTATGTGGTTTTTAATTGTTTCCATCAGGGCTCGCACTTTGAAAGCCCTGAAAGATGTGCAGCTGTCAAAGATCATTGATTCCATGGAGGAAGTCAGTGTGATTTTTCTCTTATAAATAGTAAATAGCTTGTCTGCTAAATGATTAAATGTCTGAGCTCAGACTCATGAATCTTGTCTAAATGAAGGATGTCTGAAGTATTCTCGAAGAACTTGTTAGAAAATACAGAAGAGAAGAAAATATACCAGACTTTGTGTCAAATTAAGACATATGTTGATTTAGTTGTAGTCATGTCTTTAACTTAAAAAGGCCATTTGGTTAAAATAGTTCAAATTAGCATTTGTGCAATGCGATACTGCCAACCCACTGAGATTTAGTGAATCTCCTTGTTTTTTGCCTTTTTAGTGTACGCACGTCATTAGAGAGGAGATGTATTTGTAAGGGGAGAGGAAAATGTTTAAAAATTATTATTAAATATTATGAGGATGAATTCTAAAAAAAAACGATGTGCACAAATAATGTCAGTTATACTGTATAATGGTATTGATGTTGCAAAATTAATCAATTATGAAATGCATTCAATTCAGCTGTAAAGCAGCTTTATAGAAGACAACAGTGTCATCATGCAGGTTAAGTCAGTTCTCTTTCAAACATTCATTTGGTATCTCACTATGGGAATCGCCTCGGGCGTGACCAATCCTGGAAGCACCAATTACACCACATCTGTCAGTTGACAGACCAATCACGACAGTGATGCGGGAGTCCCACCTCCCTATATATATCACTGCATAACGGTTCCTACCTCATTCTCATTCTCTTCCCCGTGAAGATTTTTTGGAAGCTAAATTCTAGGTTGCCCTCTGGATTAGCTGCTTAACTGTTCTTAGACGAGCTGTCAAGGTAACTCGCCGAGCGCGGCTTTTTCTGAGAGCGGGTGTTTTTCACTGTCAAGGTGGAAACTATTGTTAAGGACAAACGAGCGAATTAATGTGTTACGACGAATTCTCTGGTCTGTCTTTTTTTTCTAAGCGATACATTGTGGTGAGCTTAGCAGCTTGATAAAGAATGGACACGACTATTAGTTCCGCAAGCGGGGCTGCGACTCGCGTCCTTGTGCATGCGGAGCAAGTATTTCAAGCAGGGATTCTCATCCACTATGTATTGTATGCCTGGGAGTGAGACATGCTCAAGCAGCACTCGTGAACCCCGAGTGCTGTCCGCACTGTTCCCTTCTCCTGTCAAGGGTTCTGGAGAGAAGAGTGCAGGTGGTGGCTGCTAATAAAGGAGACCCCCTCCCTTTCTCCGTCGACCATGTCGACCAAACAGACGCCTGTGTCATGTAGTTGGGGCGAGTTTATGGATGAAGTCTCCCCCAAGCTTCCCCCTCTTTTCCCGATCTTGTCAGAGGGAAGGAGGAGGATGATGACGAAGCGATTGCTAGGGAAGCACGTTAAGCGAAGGGTCCCCGGCCTCGGCTCAAGTGGACCTGATCGAAATGTGCAGGAGGGCAGCTGCAAAACTTTCTATTGAATGGCCGTCGCAGCAGGCGGGCCAGGGAAAGGAGAGAGGCCTATATGACTGCCGTTGCGTGCCCCAGTTGTTAAAACAATAATTCAGAAATGAAGCGTTTCTTGGACAAACCCTTTTCAGTGCTTAACAGCCTCAGTTTTTCAGAAAATCTATCATTCCTCTGCTCTGGCAGTGAGGGCTCTGAATGCTACCTCTCTCCTCACTGCTCAAGCAGAGCTCATGGAGGAGATGGGGAGACAAATGGAAGCTGGGTCATCAAACCCAACTCTCTGGGAAGAGATCTGCGTTATTGCCGATCTCAACCTGAGAACCTCCAGGGGGGCAGTCCAGAGCTGTGGCTGCAGCATGGGCTTGGCAGTGGTGGGCGAGCCTTTCAAGGCTATCTGACAGAGAGAGAGCAGATACAGAGAGAAAGCGGAGATGGGGAGACAAATGGAAGCTGGGTCATCAAACCCAACTCTCTGGGAAGAGATCTGCGTTATTGCCGATCTCAACCTGAGAACCTCCAGGGGGGCAGTCCAGATCTGCGGCCGCAGCATGGCAGTGAGCTCTCTGGCTGGGACTTTCAAGGCTATCTGACAGAGAGAAAGCAGATTTCCTGGATGCCCCGGTTGAGCCCAAAGTCCTTTTCGGAGCATCAGTCACTGCTATGTGCCAGCGGTGTGATCTGAGGAAGCAGGAGGGTGAGGCTTTCCAAGCTTGCCTCCCCCGAAAACCCATTCCTAAGGCTTCTCCATTAGCATGCCCTGGTTTTGATGCCCCCCGGCAGCAAGCAGAGACTGACACGAAGATGCTTGTGTATCATTTGGAGCGCTTAGGCTTCAAGATAAACGAGACAAAAAGCTGCCTGGTGTCCACTCAGGAGCTAATCTATCTAGGCCTTAGACTGAACTCAGATCGGTATCAAGCGTTTCTGTCAGAGGAGCGCATCAGGTCAATTCGCAGCTGTCCATCCCTTTTTCAAAAAGGGAACAAGGTCTCATTCAGACTGTGTTAAGCCTTCTGGGGCTGATGGCCTCGACAGTCTCGGTTATTCCTTTGGGACTGTTGCGAATGAGAGCATTTCAGAATTGGACAGCGGCACAACACTTATGTCCAAAACACCACCTCAACCGCAGAGTGATGGTGTCACCACTTTGTATGCGTGCTCTCCATCATTGGAGAAACCACTCGTTCCTTGAATCAGGGACTCCGCTGGGTGCAGTTTCCATGAGGAAGGTAGTAATGACGGACGCGTCACTTTCAGGTTGGGATGCAGTGTGCGAGGACAGAATAGCGAAAGGGAAATGGCCCATCTCGCTGCAGTGCGCATATAAATTACCTAGAACTGTTAACAGTGTTTCTAGCTTTGGAACATTTTGTGCAGTTTCTGTGGTACCACCATGTTCTGATCAGATCAAACAACACGACCACGGTGTCATATATAAATCGCCAAGGGGGTACACGCTCGCCTCAGCTTCACAGTCTGGCACAGAAACTGATTGTGTAGGGCAGGAAACACTTTCCTTCATTACGGGCAACACACGTCCCGGGAATAATGAATGCGGGGGCGGATCTCCTGTCCAGGGGGAATCCTCGGTATGGAGAATGGACACTCCTCCCTCAGATAGTGGGCCAGTTGTGGAGAAGATTCGGCCGCGCTGCCGTAGATCTCTTCGCATCGCACGAAAACACTCACTGCCTTCTGTTCTTCTCGATAGCGAGGGACGGTGTGCCTATGGGTATGGATGCCCTAGCGCACCAGTGGCCAAACGTACTGCTTTACACGTTTCTTCCGCTAAGTCTGATCGTACCAACTCTAAGAAGGGTAAGGGAGTGCGGTCACTCAGTCATATTGATTGCCCCGAACTGGCCAGGGAAATTGTGGCTGACAGAGATAATGCAGCTCCTATGCGACCAGCCCTGACCTCTTTTCACCCCGCCCCGGACAAAGTTGCTCTTTGGGCTTGGCCCGTGAGAGGTTAAACTTAAATGCTACTGGGTTGCCTCCGAGGGTGATTGAGACAATTCTCGACGCACTCTGTTTACGATAGGAAATGGAATGTTTTCGAGCAATGGTGCGCACATTAAGCACATTGTTCCGTTTCTCTGCTCTGTCGCAGATGTGTTATGTTTTCTGCAAGAACTTTTGGATAAAGGCAGAGCTTTTTCTACCGTTAAGGTGTATCTCGCTGTGATTTCTGGGTGTCATGTGGGGATTGACAATAACACTATTGGTCGATACCCGCTGGTATGCAGGTTTATGAGGGGTGCGCAGCGTTTGAACAGAGTGTCAAAGCCATTGATTTCCCCGTGGGATCTGTCTGTCTCGTACACCTTTTGAACCTATAGATAGCAGCGATCTGAAGCTCCTTTCGCTAAAGACCGCATTATTACTGGCTCTTTCATCTGCTAAGCGGGTCAGTGAACTTCATGCTTTGTTGATTCATAACTCCTGTATGCAGTTCGCTATGGATTACTCGAGAGTGTCTCTCAAAACTAATCCAGCGTTCGTGCCTAAAGTGAGCAAGTCAGCTCTAGCCTGTAATCAAGTAGATTTATTGGCTTTTCTTCCGCCCTTTTCATCACCAGAAGAAGAGCGGCCTCACTGTTTGTGCCCTGTCCATGCGTTGCGTTGCTATGTAAACAGAAAGAAAGCGCTGCGGAAGATTAATCAGTTATTTGTTTCATGGGCTGATTCTCATAAGGGTAAACCTATTTCTCGTCAGCGCCTGTCCCACTGGGTAGTGGAAGCTATTATATCGGGTTATAATAGCATGGGTCTTAGTCCTCCGGAGGGGCTAAGGGCTCATAGTACCCGAGGCGTGGCCACCTCGTGGGCGTTGTTTAAGGGCATTTCAATTCAAGACATTTGTGCGGCGCAAGCTGGGCATCGCCACACACGTTTGTCCGATTTTATAGGCTGGATGTTACAAAGCCGTCGTTAGCTCATTCTGTCCTGTGTAAAAAACACAAAAAAAACACTCGTACAGAAGACGTTTTTATTTATTTTTTCACATATCCCAGTTCTATTCTGTGAATAGTGGAGGGTTTTCATTCTTATGCTATCACACATCACTGAGTTGGTTGACATGCCTGCTTCAGACAGCATATCTGCAATACGGGAGTTATCTATACCCCATAGTGAGATACCGAATGAATGTTTGGAAGAGAACTTTAGGTTACTCACGTAACCCCGGTTGTCTGATAACATGAGTGAGGTATCTCACCACACTTCCCTCCTTGCAGCAGCACGGGGAAGAGATATGCGGAGAGTGAGGTAGGGACCGTTATGTAGTGATATATATAGGGAGGCGGGACTCCTCCATCACTGTCGTGATTGGTCTGTCAACTGACAGACGTGGTGTACTTGGTGCTTCCAGGATTGGTCACACCCGAGGCAATTCCCATAGTAAGATACCTCACTCATGTTATCAGAGAACCGGGGTTACGTGAGTAACCTAAAGTTTTATTCTCATCCAGTGGTGTCAATGTAGTCAAATCGATAATGCAGCATTACTGAATATTAACTGAATATGTTGCTGAATATGTCTTGTGAGCCTACAATAGGAAGACATAAGGCAAATCTTACAGTCTCATGAAAGACTAAGGGAATGTGTGCTTTCCTCAATATCAAGCAAATACCATATTTTGGCCTCAATATATTGTTCAGGAAGAAGCATCTGAGGGTCACAATGAAGAGTTCATAAATCTTATTTTGACACAAAGTCCAGCATTTTTTCTTCTAGCAAAGCATGACACGGTGATTCAAAGTCTTTTTCGTGTTTGTTCCCCTGTAAGGTGAAGTTTCAGAACAATGAAGTGATTGTCCGAGAGGGAGCAGAGGGAAATGCGTTTTACATCATTCTCAAAGGAGAGGTAAAAGAAACTCATTACAACTTAAATATGTGTTTTTGAGCACTTTTACAAACACAAAATATGCAAGAATCAAACTTTGCACGTAATAATCTCTGTGTTTGTGTTTGTATTGAATTTAAATGCTACTGTAAAATAAGTCTTGCTTAAAACAGCTGGTCAGGATTCTGTCTATTTCCCATTAGGTTTTAGTGACAAAAAATGTGAACGGACAGCAGAAATTCATTCGTAAGATGGGTGAGGGGGAACACTTTGGAGAACTGGCTCTAATACGGTAACCATGGTCACTGTTACTTAGTGACAAAACATGGGATCATTAGAAATACAATATCATGAATAAATATTTGAAGAGTTCATTTGCAAAAACCGATAAACGCCACTTAAAAAAAAGAGTTGATTGCCGTGCATTATTCTCCACATATAGCACGATCTGAACCCTAAACACGTTTTGTCAAAAAAGCCGGTTTTGTCCACTTTCAAGGCATCGCGAGTTCACGTTGCTAGGTGAGAGGAGTTTCGTCAAAGTTGACTAAAAGTGATCGAGGATGGATCATTTCGACGAACTTGATGAACTTGTGATATCTTCTTCAGGGCGAAAAAGGAAAATAAAAGCTGAAACGTTTTCACGGAACCTTGCAAAAGCAGCACGTTACAATGGTGAGGGAAAAGCTCCGTGTATTGCGTGTAATCACATCCATACAGTTTATGATCACAACAACGTTTGTCAGGCATCTACATTGTCATCTGAGGAGATTACAAAGATTAAACGAGTGTTTTTTCTAAAACATGAAATGTGGAGTTATCTGTTTTTGCCAAAAAAACGACTGTTGGAGTTATCTGCTTTTGCTATAAAACAAACTTTTAATATGTAAAAAAACATACTTTCAATGAATTTTAATTCTAAATTTTAAATAATTACCTGTATTTGTTTAAGTTATTATTAATTAATCAAAACAACCCATTACTAGGAATGCGCAATAAAAAAAACGTGATTTCTGAAAAAAAGTTATCGGTTATCGGTTTTTGCAAATTAACTCTTCATTTGTTAATCATTGATCAGTTGGTTATTTTAAATGATTGTTTTTAAAGATGTAATTTTCTAGATACAGTTATCAGGTAGGCTACCTCTGTAAATGATGTAAGCCATAGATAGTTATCACAGAATTATGATATCAAAATCTGATGTAAATGTAAAAGTCAAGTAAATGTTCTATTGTGTTTATTGCAGAGAGATCCTCAGGACAGCCACATGCACAGCGGTGGGAGCTGTCACTTGCTTTTCCATTGATAAAGAGTGAGTTTGATGTCAGTGATGACAATATTGCTTTACTTAGTTTGTGCAGATGCAGTCACATAATTCCCTTGATTGAGTATATCTGATAAATAATCACTGTCCTTTATTTCTCACAGGGTTTTTGAGGAGACCATTCCTTTTGAAAGCCTTGAGCTCCATGATGAGTGAGTTTTCCTGCTTTGAAACTTCTACATTTGTAAAGATTTTCAATATAGTCTTCAACAGTGTTGGGGGTAACGCATTACAAGTAACGCGAGTTACGTAATCAGATTACTTTTTTCAAGTAACTAGTAAAGTAACGCATTACTTTTTAATTTACAAGACAATATCTCATTTACTTTTTCAAATAAGTAACGCAAGTTACTTTTTATTTTCCAATTTATTGATTGGCAGCTCTCCTGTCCCCATGTTGAGAGAAATCAGATGTTACTGTAGTTCTAAAATAAATATGAATATGCATTAATTCATCTCACTCACAAAAAAACCCCCACATAATCACAGCATCGTCTGATAAAATCAACATGCGTCTACACTAAAGAGCGGCTATGCGGTTGTTTTGGCTATATTACCGTTTTGTCTCATGCAGCGCACTGCCTGCACCTGAGTAACAAACTAAAAACAACAACAAACAACAAAGTGCATGTGATATTAACAGACATAATATCACATGCACAAACAATCAGTAAGCGACAGATGCTAGGAAACGCTGTTTTGTACTCATTTATTGAGGAGTCGGCCGCGGTGCTTCTCTGCCGCTCACTGCACAGAACAGACGCCGAGAGAGGCGACACTTCTCCGGGAAAGTCAGACCTTGCGTTCGCGGGACAGCACTTAGTCACTTTTAACATGCGGAGTTAATGTTTATATACCATTAACAAGGGGGGAAAGCCATCAGAAAATCCTTTTGCAAACACAGATCAGTGGTGTTTTCTGATTTTGCTAGATTTGAAGCATAGACAAATAGCTAATTATTTTAGTCATAAATCAGTTCTTGCAAAGATTCACAAGCAGAGAGTAGGCTTGCCGCGATATACGGTGCTGACGGTGATACCGGTGTGATACCGCAACACCGGTTACGTCACTTGCCCACCGTGGCACCGACCCCCATTAAACAAGGAATTTAAAAAAATTCATATCATAACAAAAAAAAACACCAGTATTCGGTATGAACCGGTATACCGCCCAGCCCTAGTTGCATTGATGCAGAATTGCGCTAATTCGAAAGTGAACGTAAAATGCGCACGGCGCTTTTAAGCTATTTAAAAGTGAAGAAAAGCGAGGAAAAGAGGGAAAATTCAAACAAACTAAAAACGAACAATTGCTTTACACCGAATTGCCACTATTTGAAAGTGAAAGTAAAATCTGCACGCCACTTTTGCAAGCTATTTAAAAGCTAAGGAAAGCGAGGAAAAGAGGGAACGCCGCTACCCCCATGGTGATACCGGTATTATCAGTGTTGACACACGTTGATTAACCGGTGGGAAAATTTCCTCACCGTCACAACCCTAGCAGAGAGGATTCTTCACTAGTTATCTACTTAGTCACTTTTAACATGCGGAGTTATTGTTTATATACCATTAACAAGGGGGGAAAGCCATCAGAAAATACTTTTGCAAGCACAGATCAGTGGTGTTTTCTGATTTTGCTAGATTTGAAGCATAGACAAATAGCTAATTATTTTAGTCATAAATCAGTTCTTGCAAAGATTCACAAGCAGAGAGTAGGCTTGCCGCGATATACGGTGCTGACGGTGATACCGGTGTGATACCGCAACACCGGTTACGTCACTTGCCCACCGCGGCACCGACCCCCACCGTCGTTTAGATTTTTTATAGTAATAAAAATCATTTAGTTCAGTAAAACTGCTCTTTGCAAGCCCGTAAAACCATTTTAAGCACCGTTAAAGTACTGTCCCTTTTAGCTTATCTTGAGATATAGCCAAACAGTCCAGGAAATGCTTCACCTTACTTAATCCTGCATGAGTTTTACGACTGCAGAGGCGGAGAAACGAACCTCAACAACCTTCCATGGAATGTGCTGGTTTGATGTGTGTGTCTCCATCATGTAGGTGGGTCTGTTGTGAGACAGATCCTACATGGGTTTGTCCCTTTTTTAATATGGTTAGAGTTTGAGCATATTAGAAAAAAATCAGCATATCAGACTGATTTCTGAAGGATCATGTGACACTGAAGACTGGAGTAATGATGCTGAAAATTCAGCTTCGCATCAGAATAAATTACATTTTAAAATATATTCAAATAGAAAACAGTTATTTTAAACTGTAATAATATTTCACAATATTACTGTTTTTATACTGTATTTTTGATCAAATAAACGCGGCATTGGTGAACATAAGAAAATGAAAATCTTAACTGATCCCAAATTTTTGAACAATAGTGTAGGTACTAAAATTAATCTCCATATTAAATCCAAACTATTAGACATACTATAGGGAATACTTTCACTATATGATATACATTATTAGTGTATTATAGTGTAGTTTTTTTATATAATTGTTCAGTGGCATCTTTCTAAGCCACTGTTTGAATGAATCTGAGTTTTTCTAAGCATACAGCTATAGGTGCCTGTCTACAACTAAATGCAGTCTTTAATTGAGTTATAATATGAATTATACATTATGTTGAATTATATATTATAAGTATTGCTGTCTCCAGGCCAGAAACATCTCTAAAGCTGAAAGATCTCGTCCCTGTACTGTACCAGGAGGGAAGTTATCACGGAGAGCCTGTCACTCTTGGAGTCGGGGGGTTTGGAAAAGTGGAGCTGGTATGAGAGGAGAGCATAGACGAAGTCCTTTTAATGTCAAAACACTACTTAAGCCTGATTAATGATGATTGGTTGCTTATTTACCAGGTAACTACCTTGCAGCACAGAATGTACTTTGCTATGAAGAAGATCAGTAAACAGCATGTTGCTGCAAAGAAGCAGGAAGGACACATTCTCCTAGAAAAGAAAATTCTCCAGGCAATCCAATGTGACTTCATTGTCAGGTTAGTGCAGCTACCTACCTAACCTATAATCACATATGAAATTCCGGTTTGACTTTTCTGCTGTTGTTCAGGCTGCATGCTGCCTTCAAAGATTCTCGTTACGTCTACATGATCATGGAGTTTTGTCCTGGTGGGGAAATCTGGACCAAGCTGAAAGAGGCGTAAGACATTCACAAATGAATCAGTGTTGTTTGCTAAGGCAAGCATCCTTATGACAGCTGCTGTTGCTGTGTTGTTGCATTGCATAGAAACTTACTAGCAGGAAAACCCTAGCAACCACATAACAACAATGCATTAACAACCATTCAGAACATCTTATGTGTTCTTAGAAAATGCATAAGTGTCATCTTTCTTGCATAATATGGTAGACCATTAATTAGAATCCATTTTCTGTCTCTGTCAAATGTTTGACTGCAGATATGTATTTCCATAATTAGTGAATGTGTGAATGTGGGCGCATGTGTCATCATGTTGCAGAGGGCGCTTCGAGGAGAATATAGCCGTGTTCATAACAGCGTGTGTGGTTGAAGCCTTTGCATACCTCCATAACAAAGGGATCCTGTATCGAGACCTGAAACCAGAAAACCTCATGCTGGACTCCAAAGGATATGTGAAATTGGTAAAACAAAAGAAATTCCCTTTTCCCTGCTTCTCCTGTCTTATACATCTATAGTGCCTATAACCCTGTTTTTTAATGTGATGCAGCATGCAACTGTGATGTATTTAAACAAGGATCTGTTTTTCCACTTTCAGCGAATAGAGCAATTACAGGCATTTACACTGATAAGCTGTTAATACAATTGTGATCATTTGTCACTGTGACAATTTAATACGGCCACTAAAAGATACACTTCTTTCTTGCTCTTTTTTTTTTCTTGGATTTTTTTCAGGTTGATTTTGGTTTTGCAAAAGAGCTTTCTCGGGGTGAGAAGACATATTCGTTCTGCGGTACTCCTGAGTACATGCCTCCAGAGATCATTCAGAACCAGGGCCATGACTTTGCTGCTGACTTCTGGTCACTTGGTGTTCTAATCTATGAGCTACTTGTGGGCAGGTAATAAAGTTTTCTCATGTAATCCATAGGGCTGTGTATCACCAGCAAAGTCACGATACGATACGTATCACGATACAGAGGCCACGATACGATACATATCACGATACGGGACTGCACTATATTTCACCTCAGAAGAATTTTGTAAAACAGCTGTTTATTAAACACTGCATACCATAGGGCCGTTGCTAACTCGTATCGTCAGATCTCTGTGACGATACATCGTCGTATCGATGTATCGAACACAGCACTAGTAATCCACACGTGCGGCAACAGCGAGTTAATTATTTTTTATTGCTTTTTATCAAATAAGTTAAATTGGGTGAAGGCTGTTGTTTTACAAACTGGAAGAATCTGTAATGTGCAGGCAGAGCAGAGGATCTAATCAAAGAAACAAAGAAAACAAATGACACTGGGAGGAAAGAAACAGAAACACTGGACATTACATTCAACAACTGACAAAGAACAAGTGAAACACTAGGGCTGTATATTATAAACAGGGGTAACAAGCTAACACGGTTAGCTTGTGCTCTTTAATTTGAAGTAAAATCATTTATTTAGAGGAATGCAGTCATATTGCTTATGTTAATGTATTTTTCCCTGTTGCACCGTATGCATATGTGCTGTCCATAAGGCTATGGCACTAAAGTATAGTATTATCACTTTTCAAATTTTGTTCTGTCACAATTCACATTAATGCATGAAGTTCAGTACATTTCAAATGTAATAATTTGCAGTAGAAATTATCATTTCCGAAATTACTTTCAAAGTTAGTAAATAATTTTACAAGAATATTCAACGCCCTGTATTTTGCATGTGAATAGAGGAACACCCCAAAATCATTAGTGACCGTGGAGCACAAAACCAGTCATAAGGGTCAATTTTTCGAAATTGAGATTTATGCATCACATGAAAGCTGAATAAATAATCTTTCCATTGATGTGTGGTTTGTTAGGAGAGGACAATATTTGGCTGAGATACAACTATTTGAAAATCTGGAATCTGAGGGTGCAAAAAAATCTAAATATTGAGAAAATCATCTTTAAAGTTGTCCAAATGAAGTGCTCAGCAATGCATATTACTAATCAAAAATGAAGTTTTAATATATTTACGGTAGGAGATTTACAAAATATCTTCATGGAACATGATCTTTACTTAATATCCTAATGATTTTTGGCATAAAAGAAAAATCGATAATTTTGACTCATACAATGTATTGTTGGCTATTACTACAAATATACCCCAGCGACTTCAGACTGCTTTTGTGCTGCAGGCTCACATATTTTCATCAAAGGAACCCGAAATGATGCGCTGCTTTGCAGATTTCAAGCATGCAGTCCTTCGTTCAGACAGTGTTTGCATGTGCTATCAAGTTTGCATGGATTTCATTTTTAGATCAGGGCCAATAAGCTATAAAATTTCATTGTGGGTGAAAATAAATAAAATACTTGTGTTTAAATGTGCTTTTCTTGTTTTATTTGTCCGAAAGTCCGCCATTCTCCAGTTCAGACCCACAGAAGATCTATGCCAAGATCTTGGATGGTGTGCTGAATTTCCCGTCATATATGGGGGAAGGTGCCAAATCTCTCATCAGTAAATTGTGCAGGTCATTTCTGACGATCTATTATGAAGACTTTGGCTTGGTTTTACACATTTTTCACATTTTATTTAAATGTCACCCCTTAATTAATGTCATTTAGGTATTTACATGATTAATCTTCAGTTTGTGTGTTGTTTACATGACATGCAGATCACGTCCGGGCCAGCGTCTGGGCAATACAAAAAATGGAATCAAAGATGTCCGACATCACAGGTAAGCTTTATCAATGTATATTGTGTATTATAATAGTGTATATTGAATTTAAATGTGTGTGTGTGTATACACACAGAGTAGTACTGAGTTGAGTATGGTTATGGTAATGGTAATGAGTATGCTAATGTGACGTGTGCTTTTATTGTTTTTGTTATTAATGTTTTTCCTGTAATGTGTGTATTGACATTTTCTCTCAATTATTTCTCAGGTGGTTTAACATCATTAACTGGCATAGATTAAGAATGGGGCAGCTGGAGGCACCAACTATTCGACTCATAAGAAAGGTCAACTTTTTTTCACAGCTTACAAAAGTAACACTTTAGCTCCACTCCCTTAAAGAAGTCATATGATGTTGCTAAAAAGAACATTGTTTATATGGTTTAAGGTTAAAAAAACATTATTTTCCACATACTGTACATTATTGTTTCTCCTCTATGCCCCGCCTTTCTGAAACGCATCGATTTTTACAAAGCTCATCGGTCTGAAAAGCGAGGTGTGCTGTGATTGGAGCAAGTTTTAGGTTCTGGGCAATATGATGATATATATATAGGGACGATACAAGTGATCCTCTGTATTTTAGATCAAGCTATATTGTAATCATAGTATTGACATATATCAGTGCTGCAGTGACTTGGCCATACGCAAAATGATGCATTCAAAAACTTTCACAAAATGAAATGGCATTAATTCCCATTTATTGTCAAGATTTATTGCCACAGAACAGCCATTGAAAACACATCTAATGTATGTGAGTCAGCTAATTTGAAAAAGGCTGGTGCAGTTAACAATCACACTAATGATCAGCGTTACTCCCTCTATTTTGGCTTAAAGATGCAGAGCACCAATATACTAACATACAATCATTTGTCAACTATGATTATTATTTTTCTTATTTCACCCCTAAAACATTTGACTTAAGTGATCCTATAGTGTAGAAATACTGTATTTTATTAGAAAATGCAATATAAATTCGAACTGCAGAATTTACATGCTCACATACAGTATGGTAGATTTTGCAAAGTCTTTGTGCTTTTGGAGAAACTTGATGTACATTTGGTAAATAAAAGATCAGGAACGTAAATGCTTCTAGCTCAATTTCAAGTCATTTTGTTACAGTAACACTTCGTCTAACCTCTGCTCTTCATCTTTTGATGCCTGAAATTGCTCAGCATGATCATTATTGTGACTTGTGAGGGTTACAAACAACCATCTCAAACTTGCAACCAATTTCATAAAAACGAGGCTCTCAAAAGCCTTCAGAAATCAATTGTGATGCAGCTCTATGACTATGATATACAGTAAATGAAATCGTCACTCACAGCATCTAGTTCACACACAGTAAAAAAAAAAAAACAGCCTGAAGATCTTAATTGCTTCTTTCTTTGTGTTGTTAACTAAGCAGAGACGAAACAGAATAGCACTTAAATATCGCAATCATATTGAAATCAGTGCGTTTTGTTCAGCCAGAGCTACCCTGTACAAGAAAAGGGCATATTAGTTGCCTTCAAAACAAGAAGAAAAAAAGTACAATTCATTTATAAACAACAGTCCTGAATGCTTTCAGCTGTGAGTCTACTACGAGAGAAACATCGATTCCTGCCTCCTTCAGAGTAAATCATCCGAGGACACATTTAATCTGTAAACAGTCTTGTGTGTGATTTGTCTGTTACTCTTCATTCCCTGAAGAGTGTTAAGTGGGTACGAGAAGGACGAAATTACGGTCATGGCTCGGCAACCGTAGTATTCCTCGCAGCAGAGTGGAGCTGTGGCTTAAAACGTGTCTCAGATCTCCATGGCAACTGCAATCTCTCCGTCTCAGCCAGCGCTCGCTAAGCAGAACAATACGGTTACATTAAAGTAAAGCAATAAGCCCCAAGAAGCCGTGGTTTACAGTGAATTTATAACAGCTAAGGGGCGTTGTTAGCTGTTATAAATTCACTGTAAACCACGGCTTCACGGGGATTATTGCTTTTATAAAACGGTTATTCCATATACGTAGCAAGGTTTCACAGAATAAAACAGAGCAAATAAAGTGTAATGATCTTAATAAAAACAGTATTCTTCCACCAAACAATGTAGTTCCTCGGAAACAGTTGTGGTTCCAACAAAGTGATTGCCGAGAAACACACAGAAGTAAACAAAGGTGTGTGTTCGTAGTGTAGTTTACAACAGCTTCGAACGCGGCTCAGCCAATCAGAATCAAGGACCGGAACTCTCCGTTTTATAATGAGCTGTAACCATCATGTTAAAACATTTTGGTGTACTTGGTTTGCATTGCACGATCATGAAAAACTTCCAGTAAGTTCAGTAACAGTAGACGTGATTGTTTCTGGGTAGTAACTGATTACATGTAATCTGTTTTACGTAATCAGATTCAAAAGGTCGGTTACACTTTATTTCAAGGTGTCCTGGTTACAGTGTAGTTATACATTTAAGTACTGAGTAATATTAATTAACTACATGTACTTACTATATGGTTAGGAATAGGGTTTGTCTTAGGGCCACTTGCATGAAATTATGCATAATTTATAGTTATTACAATAGTAAGTGCATGTATGGTTTAACAAGCACACCTTAAAATAAAGTGTTACCAAGAAGTCTACTACTTGTAATTAGAGTACATTACATTTAAAATACTCATAATCAGATTAGTTACATTTGAATGGATTACTTGATTACATATTCACACAAGGGAAGTCAATTATTCATAATTTATTGTTATTCTCTTTTTTTTATGTTTCTTTCTAAAACGAAATGTTCCTTTCTGTTTTCATGTTTATTAATGTTTGTTCATATAATGCAGGGATTTCCAAATGTTTTTGTCAGCAAAACACCTTAAAGCATTTACTAGAAATGTCTCTGAGGAAGTTAAAATTTCAAATAATCTCACAACACATTTGCATGTTTACAATTCTTTGATGTCATAGTTATCTGGAGTAAATGTTTAGTGTTCAAGGGTTTCAATTATTTTTATGATTTCATTAAATATTAGCTTTTTTTATCAACTCACTATTCACTCAGTCAACTCACCAATGAAATGTTTAATGCATTTTATGATGCTGATACAAAACTATGACTTTTGCCTCAATAAACTCCTAATTTGCTGCTTATTAATAGTCAGCAAGGTAGTTGTTAAGTTTAGGTATTGGGTAGGATTAGGGATGTAGAATATGCTCATGCAGAATATGTGCTTTATAAGCACTAATAAACAGCCAGTATGCTAGTAATTATGCATGCTAATAAACAACTATCAGAATGACTTGGCCCCTATACTAAAGTGTTACCATATTTTCTTGTCACATTTAATGGTACATTTAAAACAATTTATCTAAAAAAGTAGTCAGAATACATTACCTAAAACGAGTAACCTAGATTACGTTACTAATTACCGTTCAGTAACAGACTAAAATGTGTAAGTGATCTACTCATCTCTGCTGGTTACAGTGCGATATTTGAGCTCTGATTGGTTAGGGTGGGTTAAGCAGTTTTTGTCAGGATTGCAGAAGGTGATTTTCAGTCCAGGCAGAAATATCTAAAAGTGACCAAAAGTAAAAATTACAAACCCCACACTTTTGAATGGTAGTTTATGTTTGCTAAAAGGATACACTTGAAACAAAACACTCAATTGTAAGTGACTGTTTTAAATGTGTTCTCTCATAATATCAAAACAGCTTTAGTTGATTACATACTGGATGGCCTTCTGTGAGCCTGTCAGGGTTGCTATGGGAAGCAATAATTAACCATGAACTGAAGGCACCTGTTCCCAATTAAACACCAAACATAAGGAGCAGCGTCATCGTCATCAGCAGAATGGTGTGTATGTTCTCCCATTGAAATCCAAGTGCTCTCCTCATATCCTTCTTCACCGTGTCTGCATGGGAAAAGGTCAATGGTTTGAGCTTGTCTAATCTGCATATGTTGAAGCTGCCCACTAGCCATGAATCAGCTTGAGTTGGGGGATATATATCAGCAACTATAAAATTATATTTAGTATCCTACTTAATTTTCAATGGAATCCATTGCTTTGTACAGTAAAGCTCATTTTGTAAGGGCTATTTGAGAACACCATAATGATTATCTGAATAATTTTAGAAGCTTTAAAAGAGAGAAGGTTAAATCCACATGGAACCAAACATTCATGCTCTTCACCCATGCACTTAAGTCTGATGCCATGCATCATCGTTTTGGGTCCAAACGATGCTTCAGATCCCATAACCAAAAAATAAATGGTCCTAATATACACCCACGGTGTGCTGTATACCCCAGAAAAATCATGACCCTAACCTTTATCTCCATACCAAAATCTCAAATGGCTCAACAATGATTAATGTTAAATGAATTGTTAAAAAGCATGTTTCACAGGTGCCACGAATCCACAGACGGTAGTGTACGCTGTGAATTTTTAAAAGCATAAACAGCTGTTGAGAGTGTTCTCACTTGACATGAAGTAGAGGTTTGGCCCCAGAAACAGCATGACTTAAGCGAATAGCAAGGACACAGGAAAAAGTGCCTGGAGTAGTCATGCAGCACATCAAAAATGGGAATGGTTCAACTGAAGCTGCACTGCACAAACAAATACTTGCAGTGTTAAAAGCTTTGTTGAATATATTTGGAGCAATATGTTACATGAAGAACACTTTTATACCTGCCTCCACAATGACCCCCTACACTTGAGCACCCTGTGCTCAGATACTTTTGCTGCCTTCGAGTCCACTTCAGACCTCAAGTCACAAATCAACACATTCAGTGGCTGCATTAGCCCAAAAATGCATTAGTCATTTTTGACTGATTTCATTTTTGTTTCCTCGAGTCCAAAACTTGGTTACTTTTTAGAAATACACAATCTGGAGAAGAAAAAAAAACCTGGCCTTCATTTGATGAGTGGTCATAAAAAAGACACACATTGGCTGTCAAAGGTGACTGATCATAGGAAATCAATGGGGAGGACTGTAAGGCAGAGAATTTATTTTTAATTATTTTGAGTGAAATCTATATATCAACAATATTGAACAAAGGCACACACAAATGAAGTGAGGGAGACCATAAAACATTTAAAAGAGTGCTATGGTTGGCTTTGGCTGTATGCATTAAGTCGAGTCAAATTTATGTGTATAGTGGCTTTTCACAATACACAGTGTTTCAAAGCAGCTTTACGAAAAGTCATACTTTTATGTCTATGACAAAAAATCCAAATGTATTTTAAGCATAAAATCTAGAAATGTTGTGCAGCTGCTGGATGCATAGAACAGTTTCGCTATCATAATGTGATTTTGATATGTCAAAGTCATGTTATTTATCTTTTTTCATCAGATGGAAGCAACCTGGTCCAAGAACATGTTAAATTATCATATTGTCTTTATAATTCAGCTTTTAGAAGTGTAGTGTACATTTTTACTGTTGTGAAGTTTCAAACATTTGCTTATACACTATGAGACAATGGTACAAAAGCTGTTGCCGGGGCAGTACCCCTTCAAAAGGCATGCCTTTGTACCTTATTTACCCCTAAAGGGTGTATTTTATTACCTTAAATGTACATATTAGCAACTATCACTTGCAATATCAGTACCTTTTGAAAGGGTATTGCCCCAGTGATCCCTTTTGTACCTTTTTTTTGAGAGTGTACAAATAATTGTGAAACAGAATTTATCACCTAAGTAAGATCTAAAAATAATTAAATAAAACCAGCCAGCAGCCAATGTGTGACCCTTTTTTCTTAGGAGGGTTAAAACAATCCTTAAAGAAGTCTCTGTAACTGGTAATTAAGACATTGTGGTGATGTTCATGTGTGCTCATCTCATAAATATGATCATTTCGACATGACTGACAGCAGGACTGCTATAGTCACTTTCACCTACCTGTCGACTGTGTCTCTTCTGGTAGTGACTTCATTCTTCTAGTGACTCGTTCATTGCTGGCAGAACCAAAAGTCAGGCTTTGTAGATATAGTCTTGTAGTGTATTAGACACAACCTCAAGAGAGCTCTCCGTTAGCATTCCCATTCATTTCAATTGCAGTTGCTCGGCTGTCTATATTAGCCCATTCTTGCAGAAAGACTGTCATGTCTTGTAGAGCCTTGCCACAGAAAGCTTGTGAAACATCTACAGTATATTGATCTGTAATCATATAAATAAAAAAATAAAAATAACTTGTTATACGTGGCTAACAAAATTATTAATTAGAATACATGGCTACTTTTGCATGGCTGTCAATGGAAAACAATGATTTTTGTCCACATTAAAAGTAAGGGCATATTTTCTTTATATAAAATGTGAAGTCTCTGCCCCCTTATTTTTTCTTTCGTTGTATTCTTTTTTATACATCTTATCTTTTCACAGTTTATCAGTGAACATCTTTAGTTCCAGTTCATTTTGTTTGTGTTTTAGTGATATCCCGATGATCAGCGTAATCCGGGATGAGACCGTTGAGGAATAAGCTTCCGTTTCGTACAAACGTGTAGGGATACACCTCTCTCTCATCTCCAAGGTTAACTGAACGTGCACGTTTCCCTGGTGTCATCTGGGGATTGACAGGTGGGCTGAGGTTTATTTCAGCGGACAGTTTGCGCTTGATCGATGCAGCACGCTGGAATCTGTCGTAAATGTCAACACTCAATCGCCGGCGTGTCTCTTTAAACTCAGCGGACACATTAGCAGTCCATTCAGCGGCATGAGCTCGAAATTCTCCTACCTATATGCCCAAAAGAAATAGATTGATATTACAAAATAATGTTTTTGGGTTAGTGCACTAAATATTCTGTCATTATTTACTCATGCTGTTCGAAGGGAAATTTTTTGAAGTAACTTTTTTTTAAGGAGCTTTATGTAGCTCTTTTTCCATACAATAGCACTATTGCGACCAAACCACATGCTCCAAAAGAAAAAAAAAGAAAAACACCATTAAAGTGGTCTGTGTGATGCATGTGCCAAGTTTTCTGAAAGCATATGGTTGTCTTTGTGAAATTCAATCATTATTTGCAAGTACAAATGGCAAAATGGCAAATTTAGACAAATATAACCAAGTTGAAATCAACTGCCATATGTTCTCGCATGCCTTAATGAACACAATGTTTCATTTCAAATTTGTGTAATGACATTTGGGAGATGGATAAGAGGGGAATGCTATGAGTGAAAAATGACTTTATTTTATAATATTTTAGTTTTTTCTTTACACAAATGCTATCATATGACTTCAGAATACATAGAATATATACAGAGTTCTGGCATGAAACTCTAGATGGCGCAGTCCGATAGGTCTAACTCAGTCTGACCTAATGACATCATTATCACATGGCACAGCTGATTGGTTCGCTCCTGTATCGGTAGCAAATGAGCTCGCTGCTCAACATTCAAATATATAGACTAGTGCTTGCCGTAGCAGTTGCAGCTTGCTTCAGAAACCCTCCACCTTCCCCAGCTCCACCTGTATAGATCTGCTACGAGGTGATTCATGTATGCTATATTGGGGTTATTTCATGTATGTTATATTTGCAGCAGCAATATTTCTTACATGCTCCCAGCAGCATGTTGTGGATGTTGAAGGGAAATTTTTTGAAGTAACTTTTTTTTAAGGAGCTTTATGTAGCTCTTTTTCCATACAATAGCACTATTGCGACCAAACCACATGCTCCAAAAGAAAAAAAAAGAAAAACACCATTAAAGTGGTCTGTGTGATGCATGTGCCAAGTTTTCTGAACGCATATGGTTGTCTTTGTGAAATTCAATCATTATTTGCAAGTACAAATGGCAAAATGGCAAATTTAGACAAATATAACCAAGTTGAAATCAACTGCCATATGTTCTCGCTTGCCTTAATGAACACAATGTTTCATTTCAAATTTGTGGAATGACATTTGGGAGATGGATAAGAGGGGAATGCTATGAGTGAAAAATGACTTTATTTTAAAAATATTTTAGTTTTTTCTTTACACAAATGCTATCATATGACTTCAGAATACATAGAATATATACAGAGTTCTGGCATGAAACTCTAGATGGCGCAGTCCGATAGGTCTAACTCAGTCTGACCTAATGACATCATTATCACATGGCACAGCTGATTGGTTCGCTCCTGTATCGGTAGCAAATGAGCTCGCTGCTCAACATTCAAATATATAGACTAGTGCTTGCCGTAGCAGTTGCAGCTTGCTTCAGAAACCCTCCACCTTCCCCAGCTCCACCTGTATAGATCTGCTACGAGGTGATTCATGTATGCTATATTGGGGTTATTTCATGTATGTTATATTTGCAGCAGCAATATTTCTTACATGCTCC
>NW_015505698.1:698285-712634 GCF_001515645.1 Sinocyclocheilus grahami
ATTATCATTGTCATGTACATTACCATGCCAATCCCTCAGAGAGTTGTCATGACAGAAATAAATTAAGTCTATGGATTTTAATGAAACTTCTTTGACTCTGCTGTTTTTCCCTATTTATCGCTTGACAGACATGACCATCTGCCATCATCTGCCATTGGAGAAAAAAAGCAAATACAGCAAAATGGTTTGGAGCAACATTATGGTTAGTTATGAAATAGGGAGCCAAACTCTGATAGTTGCTAGGAGAACTGGAGACAGATGTTGGTTTGATGATTTTCTTTTTTTAAACTTCTTTTTATTTGATACAAAACATTTTTATAGTGTTTGGATAAAACAAATGTTTGTGCTTTGTATTTAATAATATGAAATATCTCATATTTAATCTGTTTACATCACGTATCGGGCTATTGAAATAAATGATATCCATATGAATCTAACGGTTTAATCCAAATCTTTTGAAGAGATATGATCGCATTATATGATAGTTAGTTTAGGGTTTTATTCACATATAAATATTGACCAACACGCATACTGTACATTTCATTGCATTGGGTTTGGAACAACATGAGGGTGAGTAAATTATGACAGAATTTTTATTTTGGGGTGAACTAACCCTGTAAATAGGTTCAGTTTTAATTTCATGTTGGTTTTAAAGCCTTGCATAGATGTGTGGGTGCAGCTATTGTTTAAAGATTGCATAATTTATTGCTTCACATGAGAACATACCTCCTCTTTTGTTTTCTTGGATATGACACGAAACCAGTCTCCAATCATACTGAGAACAGCAGCGAAGTACGCTAAACCAATCAGGATCCAGAACCACACCAGGGGCTTGTAGTAGTCCAGGTACTCCAACTCAGAACCACCTGAACAAACAAGACAAGATGCTATAATCCATTTTGCAAACTACTAATCACATGAATGTGTGTCCCTTTTATGCTCACCACTGTTCTCTTCGTGCTGGCGTCGCTCGCCCTCGCCCGCGACAAAATCTCCAAAGCCGATGGTTGTCAAGGTAATGACGACAAAGTAGATGGACTCCAGTGCACTCCAGCCCTCAATTTGTTTGAATATGATGGCCGGCAGGGCGACGAAGAGGAGACAACCAAACAAAATGAAAAGAACGGTAGAAATCACACGGATCTTGGTTTGACTCACATTCCACTTCTGAGGAAAGAAAAAAGCATGGATGGAAAGATGGATGCATCCACAGATGGAATGATGAATGAATACATATATATACATTTGCAGAATGCAGAGAATATACTTAGAGAAAACTAGTACATTTTCTGAAAATAAAATGCAGAGCAGTGTTTGCCGTGATAACTCTCTGTGCAAGGATGTTGGCATTTATGCACTGCCACAAATCAAATAAGCCCATGCTCCATGATCCTGCCAGAGATTGTCTTAACATAGGGAGATGAGAGTGTTTGTATTACTTACTATTGGAGAAAGCCTAATGGCTAACTTGGATCACGTGCGGTGTAATAACCAATCACATTACAGCCTTGACATCATTGAAGTTCAGTCAGAGTTGTGCGACACTCAATCGTTATTTACGGATTCCATAGGAATGAATGAGAAGTGCTGTAAGCTGAATCCCACCTGTCGCAAAAAGTCAGTGACTTTTCTTATAAAATGGCATGTTTTTGGGTGTAAACTCTAAAAATAGTTCAATCCAAAAGTATTGCTAAGTGTAAAACATGTTGAGGATTAGCCGATTCATTGTTAGCCATTATTATTAGCCAATTCATTATTAGCCATTATTAGCCGATTCATTCATACAGCCAGGCTGTCGATTCATTAAATGATGAACTGTTTTCTCTAAAAAGCTGTTTATTCAACGTAGTGAAGCCTCTCCTCCATTGACATCCATTCATATAAAACGGCCTTTGGTCTCCTTTCTGTTAGCATTAGCCATTACGCATTTTTGGCTAATGGTTGCAGGCTTGCCTTCACTCTTAAAAATAAAGGTGCTTCACGATGCCATAGAAGAACCTTTTTTTGTCTAAATGGTTCCATAAAGAACCTTTAACATCTGAAGAACCTTTCTGTTTCACAAAACGTTCTTTGTGGCGAAAGAAGGTTCTTCAGATTATAAAAAGGTAAGAAAGAGATGGTTCTTTGTGGAACCAAAAATGGTTCTTCTATGGCATTGCTGTGAAGAACCTTTTAAGCACCTTTATTTTTAAGTGTTCTAGTGGCTTTGACCTTGCTTCTGGAGGGCCAAGCCAAGCTAAGCTCTAGCCCTAAATAAACACACCTGACCCAGCTAATCAAGGATCATTAGAAACTTCCAGGCAGGTGTGTTGGAGCTAAACTATGCAGGAAGGTGGACCTCCAGGAGCAGAATTGACTTATCGGTAAGCCCCGCCCCCTTTAGTTACTGTTGCTCACTCGGACAAACAAACGGAGTTGCTAACTGTCTTACAATGACAGCTGTCAGTGTGAAAACCTTGTCCCAAGAAGATGTTTTTGATAAATTTAGGACACAAAAGGACCACCTCTTGTCGAGGAGCATTCAAGTGGGACTTGAATATGCAATGAAGGAATAAAAGATTTAAAAATAAATATGGTGGGTAACAAGATTAATTTGGAAGCAAGTGGTTACAGATCACAATGCAAGCTGGAGAAGCCTCATGTTATGGTCGTAGATGACAACATCTAGGATCAACACTGTTCAGGTTATGATTAAATTCATTTACTTTTAATCAGTAAATGTAAAATTAATTAATTTTACATTTTATCAGTTTACTATGGAAAGGCACGGAAATGTAGACCTTCATGTGTTTTTGACCTACACTGTACATGGCTTGAGAAGAGTTAGCTATTTAGGTTTGTACGTTAGCATGGACTCACTAACTTTAAAGGGGTCATATGATGCAATTTCAAATTTTCCTTTCTCTTTGGAGTGTTACAAGCTCTTGGTGCATAAAGAAGATCTGTAAAGTTGCAAAGACTAAAGTCTCAAATCCAAAGAGATATTCTTTATAAAAGTTAAGAGTCAACCACACCTACCTAAAACGGCTCGTTCTAACACACCCCCACATGTATACATCACGATGTGGGAAGATTTGCATAACGCCGCCCAAATGTTCACGCAAAGAAAGAAGGCGTAACTTTTATTCTTGCTGTAGTATTGTTGCTGCCGCCATGTCGTGAAGATGCTGGGTTTCGTTGTGAAAGCAAAATTACTTTGTTTGGTCTTCCAAAAGAGGACAATATCCGCTTCGTCATGCCTGGAGCTGATCCGTGCTGGTCGCTGAGGAAATACATCAACTTCGCGCTGTGGATCACCGGATCGGCTTTCACCGTGGACGAAGCAGAGTCCAGCCCGCGGTCGTCACATGTGGTTGCTGCAAGCCCACCGGACGCTCCTTCGTCAAATCCGCCGGCTGTGCCATTCTCAAGCCCGCCGGCCTCCGCTCACTCTAGCCGCCGTGTGTTTCGTTGTGAAAGCGAAACTACTTAGTTTGGTTTTCCAAAAGAGGACACGACTAGAAATCAGTGGTTACGTTGTATTTACAACACTGTTCCAGAACACTTCAAGCCAAATATTCAGATGTGTGCAGCACATTTTATGGAGGACTGTTTCCTGATCCTGGGAGAGTAGACTACAATGCCGGCTCTTCTGACTCACAGACTGCAAGTACGTTTTCATTTAAAGGATTTGCCACTGATGATTCAAACGCGAGTTTTGGGCAGTGTAGAGTAGCGCTTGTTTGTCACTTCTCCGATCACAAATGCAGACATGGTTTTATGTTTACGTGGCGCAATGCAACGCAACCCAAGGCAACGCATAAAAAGACAGTATAAGTAATTATAATCCGTAATTATGTCCCCACTGGATGCAACAATTGCCTTGTTTATAATGGGTTTTCATGTTTTTGAATCGTCGCTCCGGCCGGACAGGGCATCACAATATGGTAAGGGGTGTAACATTTCCGTCACATGCTTGAGGTATTCGGCCAATCACAACGCACTGGATAGCTGGCCAATCAGAGCACACCTAGCTTTTTTTAGACCGATGAGCTTTGTAAAAATCGACGCGTTTCAGAAAGGCGGGGCATAGAGGAGAAACAATGATGCACAGTATGTGGAAAATAATGTGTTTTTATTTTTACTTTAAACCGCATAAACACATATCATAACACCAAATACACAAAATAATGTTCTTTTTAGCAACATCACATGACCCCTTTAACGTTAGCTAGTTTTAGCAAGAGATACCTTGCTGAAGCACAAGATGACATTAACGTTCTGCTTGAGCAGATGAAAATGGTAAATTAATGAGAGTATGACAACCAGAAAATTAATGTTGAATAATAAAATAAATTCCAATTTGCATTGCCTATCTTCTCATGATACCTGGAACCAGTGTTACAAGTACCACAGGCACATCATTTTGCCATTTTTGTAGCATAAACGCCATTAAACTGATGAGAGCTTTGGATCTTCCAATGTTTCCCTATGATGCTGACACCTAAAGATGTCAGGGTTCCAGTCCCCATCCAACTGACACTCATCTGCTCATCTGCGTTCGAGGAAGGGGCTTACTGATAGGTCAATTAGACACCTCTGTTCTTAGGCTACGTCCACACGAAGCCAGAACTTTCCCTATCTAATCTTTTTTTCCCCCTCGTCTCAAGAAATATCTGTGTCCACACGAAACCACAAAACCGACACAAAACGATGTAGTAAACATGTCAGGGCCCGGTTGCATGAAAGTCCTTAAGTAATTTGACTTAGGGGTATCCCTGAGGGGGAAAAAATCCCTGAGGTAAGGCATTTCTTTAGTAGCGTTGCAACAAAGTCTTAACTGTCACCCTTACATAAGTGTTTATATTAAGCGTTTCACGGTAGTTTCTGGCACATCTCACAATAAACAGATATGTATTTATATCTATGACAATAAACAGAGCATAATGAAATACATACCTAACCAACTAAAACACAGACAAACATTAAATAAACATGAGCGCTGCCTGTTTCTGCGCTGCATTGTGTACAGTCGTTACAGAGGAAACAGCTTTGTTTCTGCAGTGAAAGCGCCTCCTGCTGACCAATGACGGAAAATTTACCAAATGTGAAAATTAACCCATGTTTTGACGCTGCAAACATGCATAGTTGTAAATGTGAACAGGTGGACCGACAAGATAATGCATAATAAAAATCTAAACAATTAAGACAAATTATATTTATATTGTTATTTAATTCATGTAATAATTGATTACTCCAGCATCATTGCCACTGACTAGTTTTCAGTTGTCAGTATACATCAGACTCCTGGATATGTATGTGACAGGTTTCCATCATATCGTTTCTGTGTCAAGACAGCACCTAACCCACAAGAGAATGCATCTGTAGCAACCTTTGGTGAACTCAGGTCCTCTCTCAGCCTGCGAAAGGCCTGTCTCTGAGGTTCGACCATATCCATACTTATACCACAAATTAATGGTAAAAATGTAGCAAGGTACATTTAGTGTGAGACCCACTGACTGAATATTTGTCAAAACCCTGGCAGGCTTTGTTTTGTCTGAAGACAAGAATGTCGTCGGTATGACAAATCACTCCATTGACTGGTTTACTGTTTACTGGCTTCATGAAAGATAAATGTCAACAAACCTACTTTGACATCAGCAGGATTTCCATATGCAATATGCATTTTGTGACCCTGATGCTGCTAACTACTAATACGACCCACTTATAATCATGGAAAGCCTATATGACATTACTGAATTCATAGCAGGTGAAATACAGAATACAGAGGATATTCAGATTCAAGACTACAAATGCCTGTTCCTGTCAAAACCTTGTCAAAACCACTAGATGTTTATAAATATAATTGTAAAAATGAGGCAGTATGAAATATTGAATACTAAGGACCCTCAGCATGCAGTGCCCTAAGTAAAATAAATATTTAATAGGTATTGCATTATGCTGTCAGGATGGGGGAGTTAGAGGGAGTAATTAAAATGTAATGTAATTAAATGAAAAGAAGACGAAATGGAACATTTGTGTTAAGAACACTCTAGTTATCATGTGTGATTAATTTTAAAGTGTGTTATTTTAAACTGGTATTTTAAAAAAGCAACAGCAGATTCAATTGTGGGACAGGTTTTGTCACATATCTCAATCAGCGATTTATATTTTATTTATATTTCTGATGGTTCTCACTCATTTTAATAGATTAATATTCAGTAGTTATTGTGTTTCATATTAAATGAAAAATCTATCAGCTATCTAGTTGAAGTGTCCACTTTGATAAATGTGACCTGTTTAAAATGAAATGGCTTGTGAAGTCTCACAATCAGATATTTCAATTCCTCTATGGAGGATGTCACAACACAGACATTGATAGACACAGCCCATTTTCTCATGGGAAATGCAGTTAGGAAATCACAGATGTACTCACTATTACTACTGTGATCACAGGTGTATTCACTTTTCAGGGATGCACAATCCTGCTCCTGGAGATTTACTGTACCTACCTGCAGAGTTCAGTTCCAGTCCTGCTCCAACACAGCTGTCTGGAATTAATCATGTGCTCATGAAGATCTCAGTTAGCTGGTTCATATGTGGTTGATCAGGGTTGGAGCTGAACTTTGCAGGTATTCACGAATTGTTGCGTTTTTATTACGCTGCTTGAGGTACATATTGTGGCTGAGTGTCGCTAAAGGTTAATGCTCTACGGTGTTGGAATATATCCCCTACACCAAACCCAACCCTAAACCTACCCGATAGTGAAATGCAAAAATGATTAAAAAAAATGCATTTGCTGGTGCAGCCGTGCTATTTTAACTTCCTTAAGCGGATTTGAGCTGTTTTGTCGAACCGTAGTTTCATGGAGTTCGTTCAGGAGCTCTTCATAACTCAAGTGCAAGTGAGCTACCGAGCAAACCTACTAAATTAGAAAACTCATGAACATGAAGCTGAAGCATGAACATGTACATGTGACGGCAACATTCAAAAGTATCAGTTTGCAAATCGCGCAGGATGTTAAAATTGTTTTGAAGTCATAACAATATGCTGCAAGTAATTGTGTGAAAATTAGCCTTCATTAATCAAAACTCTGTACCTGTAAATCATACTTTGTGTAAAAAAGGCATAAAAGTTATCAGAGTTTTACTGACTCTAGTGTTCATTTCAGCTGGAAACTACAGTGATTTGTACATATCGGTATGTTTTTTTCAGTTCTGCAGAAATGTATATAGAGGCACGTATTTTCAATGAGCCTAGTTTGTGTTTATAACAAGAGGAAATACTTTAATGGTCAACTTCACAATTAGGAATCATTTGTACTTATTTCTGATGTCAGTTATATAATGTCTGATGTAAATTACATAAATGTAAAATGGTTTTGTACTGACTGAGCTAATACTTAATATCAATGTAAAAACTGCTTTAACTCACATCAATCATGCCCTCCACTTTAGCAATTGCCTTTCCGAAGATTGTTCCAAGCTGATCTCCCACTCCTGCCAGCAAGAACCCAAACAGAGGAATTCCCAACAGGGCATAGATAATACAGAAGATGCGCCCACCCTCTGTGTGAGGTGAGATATTCCCAAATCCTGGAGTGAATAAAGGAAAATAACAATAAGTACTCAAAAAGTATTTGAGAAATTACTTTTTCAAAATTGCACAAATTGTTGTCACCTCTTGAGTGGTTGTCTTTAGTTTAACTCTCTCTCTCACACACACACACACACGCAAATACATGCACACACACACACACACACACACACAGACAGACAAGCTGTTTACTACGATCATGTAACTTGATGAGACAAGGTGAGATGTGATGATTAAAAACTCAATTGGGCAATAAAAGAAGTGATGAAACACAAAAAAATCTCCAAAACCTGAATGCTTTATACACAGCAATGGATTTAAGATAATAAATGGGTAAGATTTTAAACTGTCTTTTTATTAAATTACATTTCATGTCCACCTTTATTAAAGTGGTGAAAAGCTGTGTAAATAATGATGCGACTGTACATTACACCTTAAATATCTGCCTTGTCTGAACTTCGTCTAATCTCAAAGCAGTTTGTTAGGAACTTTTTCTTTTCAGAATCAGAAATCAATATTTCATCTCTAAATAATTTACTTACATAGCTACTTAAGTTCAAGTTCAAGTTCAAGTCTGCTTTATTGTCAATTCTTCCACATGTACAGCACATACACACAGAGAATTGAAATTGCGTTACTCTCAGACCCTTGGGTGCATACAGCTAACATAAATACAGATTAAATACAAAATACAAAATACAACTATACAAATATACAAATAAGGTAAAATGTAAAAAAAAAATATATAAAGCACAAGGCATATGGCAGATAGAGTGCAAACCAGTAAAGTAAACAACAGTGCAGATATAGTGATTGTAGTGCAAAAAAATTATTTGTAGTACAAAAGAGCTTATTCAGACTGATTAAAGTGACAGTGTGTGTGTGTATTTGGGAGGGGGGAGTGGAGAGTCCGTTAGAGGGTCAGAGTTCAGTGGTGCGTGGGGCAAAAGAGGGGAGGGGGGGCAAGGTCGGGAGGGAGTTCAGCTTCCTGACAGCCTGATGGATGAAGCTGTCCTTCATTAGCAACAGAGATGAGACAAACTACAGGAGCGAGGTGAGCCGCCTGGCCGGGTGGTGCAGTGACAACAATCTCTCTCTGAATGTGGAGAAGACGAAGGAGATTGTTGTTGACTTCAGGAGAGTGCGTAGCCATGTTATAAGCACGATAATGGCAGAATAATTCAAGGTGATGCAAGACCCTCCATTTCCTTCCGGGGTCTATTTTGCAATAACAACCTACTGGACGTACACTATCCCTTACTTAAATGTCAGTCATGTGCGAAAAATGCCATTTTACTTGTGATTGATTACAGCAGCATGAACACAGCAACTATGCATGCACTCAGAGAATCTGCGTCTCACAAGTACATTGTGTTTTACAGACAGCAGATTGTCATTCACAAAATTCCAAAAGATTTTGAAACAACATCAAAGGATATTTAGAGATGACGGGCATGTACTGGATGATTGATGATACCTCATCGAATATATTATAAGGGGACATAAATTGAAACATTTGTTAATTAACAAACTAAAAATCACAAAAGGGGGCAATCCTGCCCAACTACTGGTATAAGATGACTCCCTACTTGAGGCAAGTGTAGGATATCAGACCGAATCAGACAATCTAAGATTTGGTCAAAACCGAGTTGAGGCACGAGGAGTCACAAAAATTCCACAGAGGCCCAAGACAACAGGATGTCATAAATCAGACCCTAGCCTCTCTGAAGCAAGCCTAAACCTAAATGGAAAAGAGAAGTATCTTGTGTTTTGTGCTCACAAGTTAATGTCTTAAACTGCCGATCTTGTTACTATGCTAATTAATAGTGTTTTCACTATATTTTGGATATAGATATCCATTGCAGAATTGCTGTCATACGGCTCGTTCACTGAATCGCTGGCCGTCTCAGTGATCCGCCGTAAAACAGTGATTCTGTCCTAATTCCCTTGCATATTAATGGTGGAGTTCCCTTTAAAATCTTAAATGATTCCCTTTGAGCTAAATTATTGACCTGTTTCCCTTACACAAGAAACACCCCGGGGTACAGTAAATATCTCAGCTGTCAACTGCCAGTTTTGGGTAATGTAAAACACTAAACCAAATATTTATATTGTGTTGTATTCATTTATTTTTACATTTAATAATACATCTGAATTACACTACATAATTCTATGAATTATTTAAATGTCTATATTTTAATTGAAGAGAATATCATAATAGCAATAGTTTATAATTAATATATTTGAATTATTAAATAATAACTCATTTAATTATAATATTTATTAAATTAAATAATAAAACCCAGCAACAACGTGCTGTCAGGGTTATGTTCTGTTTTGGTTGAGTTTTCTGTGTTCTGTCCTGTTTTTCCTTCCTGAGTTTCCTTAGTTCCTAATTAGTTCACACATGTTCTGTTTCAGTTAATCATACTCTGTGTATTTAAAGCTGCAGTCCGTAACTTTTGGCACTCTAGCGGTTAATAAACAGAACTGTGTGTGTCTTGTGGAAGAACATTGTAGCCGGAGCTACTTCTCTCTGTTTATGTCTATGACGAATCTAAATAAGTCTAAAATAGTCCGAATATAAACACTTATTATAGGTGTACCGTAGTGATTCAGCACAAGCCAAAAACACGGTTTTGGAAAATGGATTCATGGTGTAATCGCTTAATATATACATTTTGTACATTTTGAGCTCAAAGTTACGGACTGCAGCTTTAAGCTATTTTCCTTAGTTCATTGTCTGAACTCATCAGTGCTTCTATGTGGATGTGGTTAAGTTTCTCCTACAATCTCCTGAGTGTTCTTTGTGGATTTATTTAAAGGGACAGTCACCCTAGCGCCATTTTGGAGAGTATACACTGAACATAAACAATGTATGCTGTTCTGTGGCAGCTGCGCCACGTGGATATGTTGTTTTCATTCAAATCAAAGCGTAAACAGCATATCCGCGTATGTTGCTGCTGACACAGAACAGCATACACCGTTTACGTTCAGTGGATACTCTCCAAAATGGCACCAGGGAGGAGACGAATTGTGAATAAAGTCGTTATTTCTGTCTTCTTTGCATACAAAAATTATTCTCGTAGCTTCATAAAATTACAGTTGAACCCCTGATGTCACATAGATTATTTTACAAATCTCCTTGCTATGTTTCTGGATGTTGATTGTGTTAATTACATTGCTGTCTATGGGAGGGTCAGAGAGCTCTCAGAACTCATCAAAAATATCTTAATTTGTGTTCCGAAGATGACCGAAGGTCTTACGGGTTTGGAATGACATGAGGGTGAGTAATTAATGACAGAATTTTCATTTTTGGGCGAACTATCCCTTTAAGACTGTGTTTGTTATTTTACTCCATTGCTGTGTGCTTTACTACAGCCACCGTACTTGGCAACAGAATATTTTCAAGAACTCCAATATGACATGATGATAGGAAAAACAAAATAGGTAGGAATACATAAGTGGATGTGGGCTCTCAAGAGCATGAGCTGAGGAGTCTTCCTATGACACTTGGTTCATGAAATACAGCCAAAAATGCCAACATTTCAGTCCAGTTCATGGACCTTTTATAGTATGCAATTTTCAGAATTTTACAATTTATTATTTCAAAAACTATAAGTATAAGACTAAATCAAACATTGCTGGCTTGTGGTTATGGGTTCCAGACAGAAGTGTCACTATGTTTTTCCTCACTTTGTCCTTATTGTAAATGTTCATAAGTAAGATACTGTAAATATGATCAGTTTCCAGCTGTCCCCTGCATGAGCGGAAATGTCACACCCCTGGACTGTTTTTGTTGTTTTCATTCCTCATGTGTTCTGTGACCCAGTTTTTCCCCATGCCTGATTATGTTACTCAGTACACCTGTGTCTTCATTAGTTGATCCTCCTCACCTGTCTGTCCCTCATTAGCACCCCTACTTTAGTCCCAGTCTGTCTTGTGTTCCCCGGTCCGGTCTACTTCGTCCCTACATGTGCTCCTGCCTGTTCAGTTCTGGATTTACTTTTGTGTGGATTAATTAACCCTTTGAAGAGTACGATCACACCGGTGTGATTAGAACGTTCAGTGCGTCACGTTATCAACTGCTGAATTTAAATCCACTTTAACGCTTTGGCTCGTGCGGAGCCAGATCAGACACGCTGAGCGCTTGTCATATTATCACAAATATTCAGTGTTTTCAACCATATAATGCTTATTTTAGGTTTCAGACATTTAAATACACACAAGTACTATCAAACCATACATTTATAGTTTGCAAAATGCACGCTGATGTTTATGGAAATGGCAATAATGATACTTACAAATATAATCTGACGACATGTTTTTATTGATATCATATACAGATTGTGTAGGTAACTATAAAGTTTACTCTGCTCTTCTCCCAGTTTACCGGAGACCTACTTTAACGTGTTTCGGGAGGAGATTATGCATTTTCGTGTTGTAAATCCCACAGCTCGGATTCAGCGTGATCTAACATGGCGGTACCCGGTATACCTTACCATCACCCGGTATCCACCTTTTTCTTCAACGCGGAAGTAAGCCTATGGGTGAGACTTCCAGTTCATTAGCCGCTATAGGTAAATAACGAGGAGAATAACAACGTGCAGTAAACGGTAAAACTGTTTGCACTAAAAACCAGTGTGTTCATAATTTCAGATAATACATTAAAATAATATGATAAGACACACCAACTTTCAATATCAAGCAGCAAAACAAACTGTTTTGTTCAGCTAAAAATAGCTGGACGGAGTGGACGCAGATGAGACCGGAAGCCAGACCCATATAATTTACAAATGGTCACGCCCATTTTTACGACAAGAAAAAGGTGGATAGATCAACTAACACAGTCGATATAAAAGTGTTTAAACTACCAAATAGGTTTACTTATTTGAACATATTTCAGAATCTGAATATCAGATATTTCATAATATAGTGAGCATGTTTGTGAATATTTTGAATAAAACGAAATAAAACCGATCCATGTGTCATACAGAGCTATTGTGGCTGCATTGTGTCACATGACAAGCATGCCACGTCGCCATGGAAACAATAAGGCATACATTCTAAAATAACTGTCGCCTAAAAAAAAAAACTCACGCTGGGGGCTCAGCTAGAATATTTTAAACTCACATGCGAAAGGGTTAAAGACTGTTTGCATTCATCTTCATCTTCTTCGTGCGTTTATTTCACTGTAGCGTGACAGAAGACTGGACCTGAAAGTGAAAGTGCACGGCGTGTGTTCCCACGTTTTGTTTTTTCGTTTTGCCAGTTTTTATTTTGAGTTATTATGGTTGACCCAGAGCCCAGCCTACCACCACCCTGCTTCGCGGAGCTACAGTTTGAGCTCACCGCTGACGGAGAGCCAAAGCCCACCGCGACCGACGAGCCATCGCCTAGGAGATCGACAGAACTGAGGATTGCCCCGGAGCCAGAGCCTCAATCGACGTCAGTCCAGGAACTCTCTGCCTGCCCTGAATCATCTGTATGTCCTGAAATGACCACGGAGATCGTAACTGAACTGTCTGTTTATATTGAACTGTCCGTCTGCCTGGAATTATATGTCTGCCCTGAACTGTATGCTTATACCATAGCGACCACAGAGGTCGTTCCCCTGTCGCTGGCACTCACGGTGCTGGAAGTGGCATTATGGTGTGCGTGGGCAGCCCACATCGTCCCTAAGCCCCTGACCATCTTGAACTCCCACCCAGCCTCCCTCTCCCACCACCTCTGTACCAGTCCTCACCATGGCCACCGCTGTCTCCTGGAGGCAGAGACAAGGGATCCTCCAGCCATGACGCCGATGGAGACTGGCAGACCCATTGTCTCCGCCTCCAGCCTCTGAGTCCCGGATTCCACCTCGGCCCTTCGACCCAGCAGTTCCACCATGGTTCCTAGCTCCCTCCTCTCCGCCATGGCCCATCAGTCCACCAGTGCCGGCAGGCTCCCTTGTCCCTCCGGCTCCGCCTTGGTCTGTCGTCGACCATCCGCCGCCTCAGGTCTCCACTCCTCCGGCTACACCTCGTCCCTCCATCTCTCTGGCTCCACCTTGGTCCTCTGTCGCATCCGGCTTTACCGCGGCCTTCCGGATTCCCGCCTTGGTTGCCGGAGCCATCTGCTCTGCCTTGGCCCTCCGGATCCTCCCCGTCGCCCTGGCTCATTGGCTCTCCGTCTCCGCCTCAGGCTCCACCACCTGCTCCGTTGCATCGATCGGCCCCCTGGAGTCATCAGCCTTTCCTCCAACGTGGCTCCTCCCTCCGTCGGCTCCACCGTAGGCCGCCATCATGACTGTGGCCTGGGTCCCGCCTGGCTCCTCCAAGTTCCTGCTGTCTCTTCCTTGGCTCCTTCCTCCATCTGATCCGCCCAGGTCCCTTCTGTGCCCGTCCTGGCTCCTCCCTCCATCATCTCCACCCTGGACTCTGTTCATCGTCCTCCTCCCGGGGGTCCGTCCTCCACCCCAACCTCCTCCAGTATTTGTCTGCCTGCCTTCCTGCCAGCCCTTTGCCATCCCGTCACCATCCCACATCCCCTCCTTTGTCTTCCTCCTAAGTCCCCTTCCATCCCTTCCTTTGTTGTTCCTGCGGCACGAGGTCACACCTTCCGGGAGGGGGGCGAACTGTCACACCCCTTTGGATTTTTGTTGTGTTTTTATTCCTCAAGTGTTCTGTGACCCATTTTTCCCTCGTGTTTGTTTGTGTCATTTTGTTCACGAGTGTCTGGTTAATTATCCTCATTTGCTCCACTATATTAGTTGTGTTCTGTTCTCTGTTTGTC
>NW_015505698.1:715589-742760 GCF_001515645.1 Sinocyclocheilus grahami
GAATATCAGATATTTCATAATATAGTGAGCATGTTTGTGAATATTTTGAATAAAACAGAAAAAACGAAATAAAACCGATCCATGTGTCATACAGAGCTATTGTGGCTGCATTGTGTCACATGACAAGCATGCCACGTCGCCATGGAAACAATAAGGCATACATTCTAAAATAACTGTCGCCTAAAAAAAAAAACTCACGCTGGGGGCTCAGCTAGAATATTTTAAACTCACATGCGAAAGGGTTAAAGACTGTTTGCATTCATCTTCATCTTCTTCGTGCGTTTATTTCACTGTAGCGTGACAGAAGACTGGACCTGAAAGTGAAAGTGCACGGCGTGTGTTCCCACGTTTTGTTTTTTCGTTTTGCCAGTTTTTATTTTGAGTTATTATGGTTGACCCAGAGCCCAGCCTACCACCACCCTGCTTCGCGGAGCTACAGTTTGAGCTCACCGCTGACGGAGAGCCAAAGCCCACCGCGACCGACGAGCCATCGCCTAGGAGATCGACAGAACTGAGGATTGCCCCGGAGCCAGAGCCTCAATCGACGTCAGTCCAGGAACTCTCTGCCTGCCCTGAATCATCTGTATGTCCTGAAATGACCACGGAGATCGTAACTGAACTGTCTGTTTATATTGAACTGTCCGTCTGCCTGGAATTATATGTCTGCCCTGAACTGTATGCTTATACCATAGCGACCACAGAGGTCGTTCCCCTGTCGCTGGCACTCACGGTGCTGGAAGTGGCATTATGGTGTGCGTGGGCAGCCCACATCGTCCCTAAGCCCCTGACCATCTTGAACTCCCACCCAGCCTCCCTCTCCCACCACCTCTGTACCAGTCCTCACCATGGCCACCGCTGTCTCCTGGAGGCAGAGACAAGGGATCCTCCAGCCATGACGCCGATGGAGACTGGCAGACCCATTGTCTCCGCCTCCAGCCTCTGAGTCCCGGATTCCACCTCGGCCCTTCGACCCAGCAGTTCCACCATGGTTCCTAGCTCCCTCCTCTCCGCCATGGCCCATCAGTCCACCAGTGCCGGCAGGCTCCCTTGTCCCTCCGGCTCCGCCTTGGTCTGTCGTCGACCATCCGCCGCCTCAGGTCTCCACTCCTCCGGCTACACCTCGTCCCTCCATCTCTCTGGCTCCACCTTGGTCCTCTGTCGCATCCGGCTTTACCGCGGCCTTCCGGATTCCCGCCTTGGTTGCCGGAGCCATCTGCTCTGCCTTGGCCCTCCGGATCCTCCCCGTCGCCCTGGCTCATTGGCTCTCCGTCTCCGCCTCAGGCTCCACCACCTGCTCCGTTGCATCGATCGGCCCCCTGGAGTCATCAGCCTTTCCTCCAACGTGGCTCCTCCCTCCGTCGGCTCCACCGTAGGCCGCCATCATGACTGTGGCCTGGGTCCCGCCTGGCTCCTCCAAGTTCCTGTCCCTCATTAGCACCCCTATATATCAATCTGATCCGCCCAGGTCCCTTCTGTGCCCGTCCTGGCTCCTCCCTCCATCATCTCCACCCTGGACTCTGTTCATCGTCCTCCTCCCGGGGGTCCGTCCTCCACCCCAACCTCCTCCAGTATTTGTCTGCCTGCCTTCCTGCCAGCCCTTTGCCATCCCGTCACCATCTCACATCCACTCCTTTGTCCTCTTCCTAAGTCCCCCTCCGTCCCTCCCTTTGTTGTTCCTGCGGCGCGAGGTCATGCCTTCCGGTAGGGGGACGATCTGTTTTTGTTGTGTTTTCATTCCTCATGTGTTCTGTGACCCAGTTTTTCCCCATGTCTGATTATGTTAGTCAGTACACCTGTGTCTTCATTAGTTGATCCTCCTCACCTGTCTGTCCCTCATTAGCACCCCTACTTTAGTCCCAGGTTTAGTTCCCCGGTCCGGTCTACTTCGTCCCTACGCGTGCTCCTGCCTGTTCTGTCCTGGATCTTGTGTGGATTTATTAAAGACTGTTTGCATTCATCTTCATCTTCTTCATGCGTTTATCTCACTGTAGCGTGACAGGTAACCTAACCTGTGCGACTGGGGAAAATTCAGCCAAAAGCCCTATTCGGATGGGAACATTAGAGAAATTTGTTTCACAGACCCACTTTGTGATTTTAATCCCATATAAATTTGCCATGTCTGAGTTTTTCTCACACAACCTCTGTAAAAATTCCACAGCCGAATTACCTACTGTTTTTCGGCAAAAACTCAATGGTCTTCTGAGAAATCGAATCCCGTCCGAATGCAAATGTCTGTGATTGCTGATATTGTATTATGCCAGTGCTTCTCCTCGTGTGTTTTTTGGCCTACCTGAGCTACCATTTGCGCACCATGCTGCACCTTTCACTATGGATGGTATCCAACGATAAAATTAAATTAGAAAATTAATAAGGAGAGATAAAAATCATGGAAAATGCTAAGACGGGCCATTTTAACATCAGCGTCAGGGAAGATACTAGATTTTACTGCTCACTTACATGGGTTTATGTTTATCGGCCACTTCAATAAATTCATGTGAAGTCTATTTAAATTAAGTTTTTGTAATAAACTAAATTATATTAATACATATTTCATTAGATATATACGCCGTATGTGAAACATGCAACCACATCACATCTAGAAAACACACCCACCTCTGTAATAAACACGGAGATGTTAGTCCCATCCAAATTGGTACATGAAATTGCAGACGTCAGATTATAAGAATTTTAACTATTTGAATAGTGCTAAAGATCATCATATAACATCAGGCACAAAAACACACTGATCTCGTCACTAAAAGCACTTGAAAAAGAAGAGAAAGATGCAACAAGGACTAAAGAGGTCCAGTGGATAACAGCATTCTTTTCCAAGAAAGGTGAGTGCTTTATGCTATATAAAGTACATGTTTAATTGCCTTGCATGCACTAAGCAATCTGTTAGCTGCTCTTCCGCTGTGGGCAACAAACATTAAATTTCTCTGACATAAATTTAACATTTTTAACTGTTAATGCTTTTGAGCAGACTCAGCTCCATCTGTCAGCTTGCATCCACTGCTTGACATCATCACAGTGTTCTTAAAAAAAAAAAAAACTCAAACTGACTTCAGATTCCAGCCTTTTGGTTTACTCCGGCAGTTTTAACATACATGTTGAGAACAATCACTGTTCTTATGAGCCTTAAACAGAAACAATGGATAAAGTCAAAAAAGATGCTGCTGCTGCCTAAGTAGTAGATAGTGTGATGGCTCACGTACTACATGTATGCTTGTGTGTGTCCTTTACTACCTATGGTTGTAATAACTGTTCCAGCGAAGAAGAAGGAGTTGCTGAGATCCCATAAACTGCTCTGATTGGATGAGTTTCCTGAAGGGTTCACTCCTGTTCGTAACGCTGACACCACTTGCTGTGATAAGAGAAAAAGTTTTCTATTATTACACATATTCCAAAAATATCCATATGCTCACACACATTTCAAAGTAAAACTGTTTCTGCCTCAGTGTACGACATATTAAAATATTTAATGATTAACAGACTAGTAGCATCAATTGAAATTACAAAAATAATGACCGTTTCTAAGCAGATTTAAAAAGAAACCTCCCTATCTGTCATTGGTTGGCCAGACTGGTAGTCCCACCCCTTATATCAAGCAACTGACAGAGCAGGTAGTTTATATGCTGAACCTCTTAAACAAACAGAGAGCAATGTTTTGAAATTGCCACAGATCCACAAACTTCACGTGTCACATTTTCAGGAAGTTAACTGCAGTACTGTATTTCAACAAATATATAAAGTAAAATTCACATATTCTTACATAAAGAATTGTAAAAATCCCTTTCACAGTTGCATGAAAAAAATATATTTGGTGAATGTGATTATTTCTTCATTTTGTGATAAAATTACTGCGAGAAATAAGATTTGATCTGTGGAACACATGTCTGGAGCTTCAGCATGTCCACACATTTGAAGTGCAAACTCACATTTTTTTCTAAATAAAATGGTTGTGACCCATAACAAGTTGTCTCCATAAAATATCAAAATATTCCACTAATATGCACACTTCTGCCATGTGTGAGACATGCATTTTACCCCATCAATATTCAGGTCTCTATTCTATACATATTTACACCTATCTCCTGTAATCAGCCTGCATCGATCACTCCACCAGCACCATGGAAAGTAAAACCTCTTCCAGTCTATGCTAGCTTATGTGAAAAAAAAAAAACCTAAGTATACTTTTGTGATTGAGCCGTTAGGTACACTGCTGGATGATGGAGGTGATCAGGGCCACGGAGCTCTCGACTGTGACACATGTGATCTATTATCTGAATGGCAAAGAGCCTCAGGTGTGCTGTTTGAAGTAGCAATCAGTAGCACACTTAAGCAAGGACTGAAACATCTGTGAGGTGTGTGTGTGTGTGTGTGACTAGAACATAAACAGATCTGTGAGCTTTCTTAAGCCATGTCCACATGTACACGGGTATTTTTATAAACTAAGGTTTTTCCTTCTTCCGTTTAAAAAAAAATCTCCATCCACATGAAAACGCAAACGCATGCTATGAAGCACTGTCAAGAACATAACAAACCAACAGGTGGCGATATAATCTCAACCGTAAAGCCATGTTGGCCAATCAGAAGCCTGAAAAAGTCTCCAGTAGGCGGAGATAACAGCGCAGGCGCCGACATCACAAGCCAAAAACTCCCGATTTCGCTGTCTACACGATAACACTGCAATTGGAGTTTTTTTTTAAATCTTCACCCTGGCAGGCGTTTTAAAAAATTTTCGGTTTTAGTGAACTGCTGCTGCGTTTGTGTGTGGACGAACGGCCAAACTGCGTAGAAAAAGCTGCGTGTGGACAGGGCCTTAGACTCAACAAAGAGAAAGAAGATTTAAACCCAAGCGCTGTATAAAGGAAATACCTAAAACCATAAATGACTTAGCTTATCGCCTTTTCATTGCACTCTGAAGTCCAATGAAAATAGCTACAAACAAAGCCACAGCCAAATTACCTATTGCATCTGTCTGAGCAACAATTAACTAAATATTTTTTTATTTTAGCACACAAATATTCATATTATACTAACCACCCACAGACTGGTTTAAGCAAGTGCAATCACCACTGAAATGGCACTGCTGCTTCCTCTAAAATACTGTACTCAGAATCGACCCACAAGAACCGCGCCATGCAAATTACATTCAGCACAGACGTTGTGGGTGTTTATGCATTGCCATACATGGACAGTTTCTTTATTGAATGGTTAGTGTGTTATGTGTAAGCCAGGTTAAAGAAATGGTCTTTAATCTAGATTTAAACTGACAGAGCGAGTCTGCCTCCCGACCAATGATAGGTAGGTTATTCCACAGTTTGGGCGCTAAATAGGAAAAGGATCTGCCACCAGCAGTTGATTTTGATATTCTAGGTATCATCAAATTGCCAGAGTTTTGAGAATGCAGTGGACGTGGAGGATTATAATGCAATAAGAGCTCGTTCAAATACTGAGGTGCTAAACCATTCAGGGCTTTATAAGTAATAAGCAAGATTTTAAAATCTATACAATGTTTAATAGGGAGCCAGTGCAGTGTTAACAGAACCGGGCTAATATGGTCATACTTCCTGGTTCTAGTAAGAACTCTAGCTGCTGCATTTTGGATCAGCTGGAGTTTGTTTACTAAGCGTGCAGAACAACCACCCAATAAAGCTTTACAATAATCGAACCTTGAGGTCATGAACGCATGAATTAACATTTCTGCATTTGACATTGAGAGCATAGGTCGTAATTTAGATATATTTTTGAGATGGAAAAATGCAGTTTTACAAATGCTAGAAATGTGGCGTTCAAAGGAAAGATTGCTATCAAATAGCACACCTAGATTCCTAACTGATGACGAAGAATTGACAGAGCAGCCATCAAGTGTTAGACAGTGTTCTAGGTTATTACGTGCGGAGTTTTTAGGTCCTATAATTAACACCTCTGCTTTTTTAGAATTTAGCAGTAAGAAATTACTCGTCATCCAGTTTTTTATATCAACTATGCATTCCGTTAATTTTCCCAATTGGTATGTTTCACCGGGCTGCGAAGAAATATAGAGCTGAGTATCATCAGCATAACAGTGAAAGCTAACACCGTGTTTCCTGACGTAAAGCGTGAAAAGTAACGGCCCTAGTACTGAGCCTTAAGGTACTCCATACTACACTTGTGATCGATATGATACCTCTTCATTCACTGCTACGAATTGATGGCGGTCAGATAAGTACGATTTGAACCATGCTAATGCACTTCCATTAATGCCAACAAAGTTTTCTAGTCTATTCAAAAGAATGTTTTGGTCAATAGTGTCGAACGCAGTACTAAGATCCAGTAGCACCTAATAGAGAGATACAACCACGATCAGATGATAAGAGCAGGTAATTTGTAACTCTAATGAGAGCAGTCTCAATACTATGATACGGTCAAAATCCTGACTGGAAATCCTCACAGATAGCATTTTTCTCTAAGGAGGAATATAATTGTGAGGATACTACCTTTTCTAGTATCTTGGACAGAAAAGTGAATTTTTTCTAAGAGCCACATCTATTTGGTATTCAAAAATGTGGAAAATAGAAGTACAGCATCATAACTTACCTTTATCTTCCTGATTTGTACTGGATGCTTGTTGTGAAGACCGTCCTTCGGATGAGACGTTAAATCGAATTCCTGACTCTCTGTGATCACTAAAAAATCCCATAGCACTTCTCGTAAAGAGTAGGGGTATAACCCGGTGTCCTGGCCAAATTCCCTCCACTGGCCCATGTCAATCATGGCCTCCTAATAATCCCCATGCATTGAATTGGCTCTATCTCTGTCACAATTCGCTACTGGAAGGAATGCAGGCGACACGGAGAAGCGTTAAACAGTCCTTTAATGAACAAACACAGGGGAAAATCCACAACAGGAACGAGGAATGACACACAAACATAACCTGTAGAATCCGGAGTACCAAGGAAGAGCAGATGGTGCCGGCGACCGAGGCGGAGATCCAGATGGCTACGGTGGAGCCGGAGTGACAGAGGACTGAGGAGGAGCCTGACGGAGCCGGAGGGACAAGGCACAGCCAGAGGAGTGAAGTCCCGAGGTGCAGGATGGTCGACGACAGACCAAGGCGGAGCTGGAGGGACGAGGGAGCCCGGCGGAGCCAGTGGACAGATGGGCCACGGCGGAGAGGAGGGAGCTAGGAGCCATGGTGGAGCCGAAGGGTCTACGGGCCCCAGCCACTGTGAAGATGGAGGATGACAGCACTGTGGAGCTCGCACCATATCACTCTGGGCTGGACGTGGAAACGGGTGACAATGGGCTCCGAGGAAGGAGGGAGGAGAGGGGGAAAATCGGCTTCCAGCTCCGTTTCCCAGTCTATAAGGTCCCCCTCGAAGTCCAGCAGTCCCAGTTGTAAAATCAGCTTACCCTCAGCTGCGGTGCAGTGAGCGGAGCTCCATTCCGTGTTCTCACCGTCCACGGCTAGCTCCCTCATGGTGGGCACTGTCGACGGCTCTCGCACCTGGTCTGACAGGTTGGGGTTGACATCCGGGGCGATCCTCTGCTCAGTCGCTCGGCTTTGCGCTGGCTTGTCGATCGCGGAGGGAATTGGCTCTCCGTCATCAGTGGGCTCGGGTTGATGCTCCGCACTGTGGGGAGATGGTGGGCTGGGCTCTGGGTTGGGAGTGGTACTGGCGAGATCCTCCTCGGAACTGACGGTGAGCAGGGATCAGTTTCTCGCCAGTATCCACTCCATGAAGACGGCAAAGTGCTCTAGATGACCATCTTCGGACGAGGGCGCTCTGTACTTGATGTTTAAACTCACATCGCAGAACGCATAGAGCGCGTCGTCTGGGTAGCTGGTGGTGTTAGTTAGCAGCCGGAACAGTATTGTATGGTCCTCGAGAGATCTGTCCCCCTGCTCCAGCAGGAGGAGGAGGAAATCAGGACGAACGAGGGGATCCATAGACACAACGGAAACAAAAAACACTGGAGAAAAAACGGAAACAAAACTGGAGGGAACTAACGGAGGTAACTGTTTAGGTCGGGTCTTTTGTCACGATTCGCTGCAGGAAGGAACGCAGGAGACGCAGAGAAGCATTAAACAGTACTTTAATGAACAAACACAGTGGAAAATCCACAACAGGAACGAGGAATGACACACGAACATAACCTGTAGACCCGTCAAATACAGAACGCAAGGGCATAGACTTAAATACGGGAAGATTGGAGAAACACAGGTGCAGGGGATCATAATCAAACTATTCAGACTGAACGAGGACAGGAACATGACCAAATAAGGGAAAACAGGAACAGAAACAGGGGCAAAACAGGTCCTTGACCTTGACAATCTCCCTCCTCTCCACCTGTAGCTGGTGTGTGGTGAGTGCACTGGCACCGTTGTACTGTAGCTGCTGTTGCATCATTCAGGTGGATGCTGCACACTGGTGGTGGTTGAGGAAAGACTCCCTCTTATGATTGTAAAGTGCATTTAATTTAATTTCAAGTCTAGCAAAACATTTTGAAGTTATCCTTTGTTTCAGTGCCACTTTCTATCCAAGTATCTTACACAAAGGGGAATTTTCTTCAACCAACAATCCATTTGCATTTATTTGGAATCCAAAATATTTCCAAATCTCCAACTTTACCATTTTAGAAGGGGGAAAAAGGCTTCAGCTGTGTTCCTCCTTCCACCATAGTTCTCCATGTGTGCCTCTTTTACAAAGCACACACGTGTTGTTTTTAAAATTTCTCCTCCCATCAAAATACCAGCTCTTATTTTAATCAACAGAGCTTCATTCACACGCTTGTAGTATTGACAGTTTCCTTCATTGCAATGAAAGCAATTTAGTATGATTGATCCTGAGACTGGTTTGACAGGAGGCAAAATTTTAATGTTTGGGTCTATAACAGAAGGCAAAGCTTCTCCAGTGAAAAAGTGTTTCTTTCTTTCACAACATAAGTAGTCATAAACTGAACAGGGCTGCGTTTCTCGTAAACCTTTGGTTTATGATGCAGCCCAGGATCAGACAGGCCAGTAAATGTTATTTTCATCAATAAAAATAAATTAAATGTTCTTATTTTAAAGATGAAAATAATCAGTAAAATGAGCCCAGCATCAATTCAGTATAACCTGACATTTGGGACAGATAAATAAGAAACCTAAAATGTGTAACCCAAGTAGCCCAACATGTGTTTTGTCCAATATTTGGTTTGAGTGCATGTCAGCTGTTTCACCTTCACTAAGTTTTCCAGGTCTGATGAGTTGACACATGGATGCTGTTCAAGGAATTCCAGTTTTTCCACCAGGATGGCCAGTTTCTGGGACGTCTCATGAGGCTGCTCCAGCTCTTTAAACACAGTTGCTCCGACAATCAAGTACAGTACCACCAGCAGGAAGACGCTCAGCACTGTTTTCCAGCGCATAACAGTCACACGAGGCTCAAAGTCATCTGGAGACTTCAGCAGCACAGGCTGAGCTGAGAACGACAGGCGTGGTTTGGAGTTGTGAGTGGCTGTTTTAGGATCAAGGAGGTCAGGAGCAGCCACTAACAAACAGAACAAAGAAAGAAAAGCATAATATGAGATAATATGAGATTATACGCACATTCATATCAGTAGTCCAGCAGTAATTTACTGATAAATGGAATTTGTATGTGTGCTCTTATTTCAAGTCATTAAAATTGCACAGAATAAATCTGTAATGTCAAACTGAATGAATGTGCTACCTGCATTGCTTACATTTGGCTGTGTTAAACAAATTTAATTAATCGTGACCTTTACTTTATGCATTCATAAAACACTTGTACCCAAAGCATCTTAAACTGCATTCATAGTACAGTTCATGCATTTTCTAGACTCAAACCTATGGCCTTGGCAGTGATACTTCTACTACAGGAACACTTGTTTGAGCTGCAGAAACACTACTCTTCCATATGAAAAAAAGATAATAATAATAAAATAACTAAAAAAGTCTTTGTTAACCCTAAAAAGGGCAAAACCATAAAGAGACAACAGAAAATTAATTTACTGCTATTTTTCATCTTATTGGGACTCAAATAATAAAATTTCATGTTGGATGTTTGACTCATGAAAAATAATGAATTTACTGATAAATGGAATTTGTATGTGTGCTCTTATTTCAAGTCATTAAAATTGCACAGAATAAATCTGTAATGTCAAACTGAATGAATGCGCTACCTGCATTGCTTACATTTGGCTGTGTTAAACAAATTTAATTAATCGTGACCTTTACTTTATGCATTCATAAAACACTTGTACCCAAAGCATCTTATACTGCATTCATAGTACAGTTCATGCATTTTCTAGACTCAAACCTATGGCCTTGGCAGTGATACTTCTACTACAGGAACACTTGTTTGAGCTGCAGAAACACTACTCTTCCATATGTAAAAAAGATAATAATAATAAAATAACTAAAAAAGTCTTTGTTAACCCTAAAAAGGGCAAAACCATAAAGAGACAACAGAAAATTAATTTACTGCTATTTTTCGTCTTATTGGGACTCAAATAATAAAATTTCATGTTGGATGTTTGACTCATGAAAAATAATCACGTTGTTTGTATTTGCCAAAACTGATTTACTGAAGTCAAAACACGGACGGAATTGGTCTTAGCGTGAGCGCCGCTTTCTGTGAGGCGGAAGCGACCAGCTGATAGGATTCCACAGTAGGGCTGTCAAAATGGCTGAAAATCTAAATTCGAATTTTGTACTTAAATATTCAAATTTAAAAGGCATAATTTCAGTTAGGGGGAAAAGGCTTTTGGCTTCTCTCCTGAGGCCACAAGAGAGCGCATCGAGCAAAATATTACTAATGCACGTTTCTTCAAAGCAATAAAATAACACGACTAGCTTTGAAAAAAGTGTATAATGTTTAAATTAATGTTTATAAACCATATATAATTAAGTTGCTTAAACAATTAGAAACAAAACAGCATCATGTATGTATGTATAGTTTAATACAAAGAACCGAAAACCAATCACAAAGAGTACTTTCTTCATTTAAAAACATTAGGTGCAGTGGGATGGGGAAAACCGCCATAAAGTTTCGAGACATGAGTTTTAAAAGTTGAACTTACTTTAATTTTACATGGCTTTCTAAATATGCAGCTCTCTTTAGCGAGACGCGAGTGCAATGGTGATAGATGTCCCTCTAGAAAATGCGATAAATATGCATTCTGTGTGAACGGCTTGGTTTCGGTTTTAACATAAACAACATTCTTCGCAATGATGATCTCTTTTTCCGCAATATTTTGATTGAAAAACGTAGCAGTGCCACATCCAGTGGGTTCAAGGCTAAAATGGATAGGCTTAATGCAACTGGAAAAGCATTAAAATGCAATGACACCTACATCGTCATCGCATCTCGTGTGCCACTGATAAGGCTGCCTGCAACGCACACCTAAAATTCGAATGCAAGGTTTTTGCATTCGAATGTGGATTTTTATTTTAAATTCGACGAATATTCGAAATTCGAATTTGTTTTGACAGCCCTATTCCGCAGCCTTCGTTGAACAGTTGTTACGTTTTCTGATTTACTTAACGTATACTGCGTGAGGGTGGCTGTGATTGGATGATAACAGGTGTCGGTGATTATTCTCAAGTGATCAGTACTGCTGCTGTTGTATCAGTCAGAGGTTAACTGTCAAGAAACGGGACAAGGGAGGTCACATACGGGACACATAAATTAAGCAAAATATACGGGACGTCCCAGCTAATATGGAATGGTTGGCAACCCTAGTACCATAACAACAAGACTCTTCATCATCTGATGCCAGTGTTGTCAAAGTTATGTTCCATATGATTTTGTTTTTTGTCTTGTTTTCCCTGTGTCTGTTTGCCTGTATTATCTTTAGTTATTAGTTTCTATGGTTTTGTAATTAGTATGCACATATTTCAGTTCCTTTTGATTAACTTGTCTGTGTATTTAAGCCTCTCTTTGTTCTATGTTTGATCTTGTTTATGGTAAAGTGTAGTGTGTTGCTTCATTTCCCTTGTTTATTAAAACTCTTTGTGAACTTATCACACAGAAATGTTACAAAAGGGAGATTGATCTTTCTAGAACTGTAGTCTGGGACTATTTACTTTTAGAACTTTCCCAACTAGGTTCACATAAGTGCAAATTTCCCCATCTCTAAACCTCTGATTTAGTTCTCTTTCTATACATTTAAGATATGTTCAGTGAGTCGCACATCCAAATCCAAACACTTGATCTAAAATCCTATGCTTTTGTATATTTGTTTTTTTACAAAGAAACATCCCCTTTAAACAAGTAGGCTCTTACTGTGAGGTTTGAGGTAAGGGATGAGGTGAGGACTCATGCACAGAGCAATAATCCTTTTTATTACATTTAAAAAAAGAAACAAAAACTACCCCGAAGGAATGGGGCAGGACAACGAACCCAAGGGTATAAAAGACAACAAATTATCACAGGACTGAAAGCACAAGGAAAGGATAAATAGGAAACCAAACAGTGAGGATAACAAAAGAAGACAGGTGGACAAATTATCCAATGATCAGGTAACAAGAGTGTTCAACAATAGAGAGAAGAACACATTGCATATAGAAACAAACACAAAAGCCATCTGTTCGCACAAAGCATAACACAAGAACACATGGCCAATGAGACCACTCACAAGCTGAATGCTAAACCAAACATGACACAAGAAAAAAAGGCATGAGACAAGACCGCATGGTGAGAGAATGAACACTCACCACATGTGCTCACAACAAAGACAAAATATAGATAGAGCATGAATATCTGAACCCCGACACTGAACCGAAACAAAACGGACAGAAGTGCTAGGATCTGAACATCACACTCCAAACCAGGGGTGTAAATTGCGGGGGAATGGGGGCATCAGGACAAATTGTAGCTTTAGTTTATTTTTTAGTTATTATTTAGTTACATAACACAAGAACACATGGCCAATGAGACCACTCACAAGCTGAATGCTAAACCAAACATGACACAAGAAAAAAAAAGGCATGAGACAAGACCGCATGGTGAGAGAATGAACACTCACCACATGTGCTCACAACAAAGACAAAATATAGATAGAGCATGAATATCTGAACCCCGACACTGAACCGAAACAAAACGGACAGAAGTGCTAGGATCTGAACATCACACTCCAAACCAGGGGTGTAAATTGCGGGGGAATGGGGGCATCAGGACAAATTGTAGCTTTAGTTTATTTTTTAGTTATTATTTAGTTTATTTACCAAATAAATATTTTATTTGATTCAACAAAAAAATGTATTACACAAACATTTAGGCTACAATGGCCTAACATAAACTATGGAACATAAAAGAAGATCATTTGAGAAACATCTCAGTATTGTTTGTTCATACAATGAAAGTCATTGGTAACCAAAACAGCTTTGTACCAACAGTCTTCAAAATACCTTCCTTTATATTCCACAAAAGAAAGGTTTGAAACGACATGAGAGTGAGTAAATGACAGAATTTAAATTTTTTGGGTGAACTATCCCTTTAATGTTTTTATTATTATTGTTGTTATTATTATTAATTAAATGATACTCTAAATAAGAAACTAAATCTGCCAGGAGGTGGCGGTAAACGTCTTCAGTCGATTCGTTCAACTGAATGATTCATTCAGTAATGAAGTTCATTCTCTTTATGAATGGGTCTTTGAATCATTGGTTCACACGATTCGTTCAAAACACGGATTCATTCAGAAACTAAACACCGCTGTGTTGCTCGGAGACGCGCAACAATTCTGCTGTGGCTTTAAAGGTTATATATTCTTTGAAGAATTGAGCAAAAACACATAATATTTTGTTTAAAATATAACACAATATCAACTTCTTACTTTATGAAATGTATGAAATCGCATTTAACTTGTGATATTCGGGTCAAAAACAGCACTTGTGTAATAGCCTACTGCTCTCCCTGCTCGTGTGATATCGATATTGTATGATATAAATATGAGAAAAAAACTCATTTTTTGCACCAATATTTTGAATTTTAGGGCATAACTGCATTTATGGAGTTGTTGCCCCGCATCATATTTGTCAACAGTCAACTGTACGAAATGTAAAATGATGTACAGGTCTGGGGGCGGGGCCAGTGCATTAACTGCATTAAAATATTTTAGTTAACGCATTAAACTGACAGCCCTAATATATACTTAAAATAATTGTGTAAGTAGTAAAACAATATAAATGCAAAAAAGTGTTTTAAGTTTAAAAACGTTTTGAGTCCCCCCTCCCTTGCCTCACAGTGGTTTGGTCCACTGCCTGCTTTCCCCCTTTACCTCATGATACACACACGAGTCCGGTGGAAGAAAACAAAGTTCTTCAGTAGTTGTGTGTAAGTAGGCTGTCGAGGCTATTTTATTCACTTTAAACATCAGATGAAGTGATTGTTTCTCTTTAATATTGAATTTTAGGGCATAACTGCATTTATGGAGTTGTTGCCCCGCATCATATTTGTCAACAGTCAACTGTATGAAATGTAAAATGATGTACAGGTCTGGGGGCGGGGCCAGTGCATAAACTGCATTAAAATATTTTAGTTAACGCATTAAACTGACAGCCCTAATATATACTTAAAATAATTGTGTAAGTAGTAAAACAATATAAATGCAAAAAAGTGTTTTAAGTTTAAAAACGTTTTGAGTCCCCCCTCCCTTGCCTCACAGTGGTTTGGTCCACTGCCTGCTTTCCCCCTTTACCTCATGATACACACACGAGTCCGGTGGAAGAAAACAAAGTTCTTCAGTAGTTGTGTGTAAGTAGGCTGTCGAGGCTATTTTATTCACTTTAAACATCAGATGAAGTGATTGTTTCTCTTTAATACAGATGATGCTGGATCATAGATAAATTAGTCATGACAAAAAATTATGATATCCAAAGTATTTTTCAATGAGTGATTATAAGGTTACCTAGCTTAGCTTTTAATACCATAGCTTGTTGGACAGTAAGTCACCCACTACAAAATAACATGGCGATAAGCCTGAGTGTGAACTTATATTAGGCTAATATTGTAGACCTACCAATGTGTTGGGTAGCAGTGGGCTTGCTGTGATTAAATATATCTAAATAAGAGACATCCTCAGTCCCAGACGAAACCTAAAATACTATGTGGAGGATGCAAAATAATTTAATAATTATAATATGACCGTGTGGTGAACCTATGAACTGAACTAATATTTAAACGGTCTCCATGCTGTGTACAAATATCTATCCTTACAAGTACAATTTTGGCTGTATTATTTGTGTCCCCTTCAAAAATTGCTCTTGAGAAATTATGTTTATTGTCTCCCCCCTACTGTTAGATGAAATTTACGCCCTTACTCCAAACATACAACGTATCACGCCAACGAAAGGATGCATGGCCTGTGTGAACTCAAAACCACACACTCGCACAAAGACAAGACGATAGAAGTCACCAAACTAAAAATAAACCGGACCGATAGTGACAGAACCTTGACATTTACATATTAACAACTTTAGGTCAGTCAAATTAATTATATGAGAGTCAGTAAAATTATGAAATTTTGCATGTTACCATTCAACTGAATTTTGTTCCAATTATTGCTTCAAAATTATCAGTGTACATTTCCAACTATAGAGTTCTCAATTTAACAAGGGACACAAAATAGTGACAAAAACTTAAATCTAATAAAAATGTCTAAAGGATGTTTTTTGGTATCTTTTTTTATGTTACATGCATGGCTGCATTGTGTCTCTCTCTCTTCTTTCCCAAACACTGCATTGTGGTGTCTGAAGGGTGTTGTACTAGTACTACTAGTGTTCTCCAAAGCTTTGTAATTTGAGAATCTAGCTGCAAGCAGTGATTTCCGGAGTTCAAGTGCTTCAATGCATTTAAGTACAAATGAAAAAATACAGTAAGTATTATTTAGCAAGCCTGTAACCACCTAAATCAATGATTAAACAGAGTATTTTCAATTCCAAGTAAATTGCCATAGAAATATATATATTTTTAACATTTATGGCTGTTATAGCGCCACCTATAGTATGATATCCATAAAAGTTGGCATGCTTCTTTAGAATCATACACTGCATGTGCTCACCTAATTTTGTGAAGTTCAGAGTTTTTGTTCAGGATTATAGGCGTTTGGGTATATTTGGCAACGCCCATTTTCTAAATGACAATGTTATAGCTAACCAAATTGTAAAGTTCAACATTTTTGATAATTATTGACCTAGAGAGTCCAGAGAATTGTACCGAAGTGGATTTTGAGGTTAAACAAAAAAATCTAGGACTAGTTTGCAAAAGTTTTTTTTTTTTTTAATAATCTTGAATAATTCAAACAATTTGATTGACAGCAGTGGTTGTTTAAAATTAACAGAGATTTATCATATGATAAAACAAATTGCGCAATATACAATTGTTTACACACTTAAAAAATGTGATATTGCACCCAGTGGCCGATTTCTTTCTTTCAAGTTTCTCCCAGACCTTTAAGGCCGTGGGTCAAAAAGGCCCACTCAGTTTCGTTCTGATCGGCCTCCGTTAATACCGTCTAATAGGTGCTCAAATTTCATCTTGTCCATGTTTTTTTTAAGGTACAGAAATAGACAGCCATGGCCCTTAATTTTGGACAGACACTGCATGACAATTTTCAAGTTAATCAGACTAGCGGATGCGTAGCTATAGCCATTTTGATATTTTTGTCCTATTATAGTGCCACACACTGGCCAAACTCCACGTTTTTTTTGTCACGTGACCTCAGATTTAGGTCTTACATATGTGTATCGAGTTTGGTGTAAACATCTCATTCCGTTCAAGAGTTATAGCCATTTTAGAAAAAGTGGCCCAATTTCTTTTGAACGTTTTGGTGTCTCTTTGCGACGGGGAGTTGAAAACTCAACTTTGTTTGATAATTATTGATATTCACTATCCAGATCATTTTTCTGCACTGGTTTGGCTCCAATCGGGCAAAAAAAAAAAAAAACAGGACTACTTCGAAAAAGTAGGTTTTTCCAAAAATTCAAAATAGCCAACAGTGTTGCCAGGGTGGCGATCAAATATGTTGTGTTTATTCGTCTTGAGTAAAGGATTCTGCAAAGAGTGGTTTAGGAGTTATCGATCAGGGCAAGCCTTGGTGACGTTGCAGACGGTGTGGGAACTACTATCCCTCATAGTTTCAGGTCTCTACACCTTATGGTTTGGTCTGCCTGATCAATTTTAGGTCAGAATAGTGATCTTTGAAAATCTTAAAAATTGCAATAGGGTTGCAGCACTATGCACTTGAACCCATAATAATAATAAATTCACATTTCTTCATTTGAGTGCCTGGTAATTATTTATTTTTTTTACTTTATGTCCCATTAGCTATGGAAAATAAAAATATTTATTTTTCTGTCTCTGAAAGTATGATTTTTCTCAATTTTCTTGCAGACACTCATTTAGTCTGGCAATTATAATTACCAACACTTCAGTCATTACAGTGCTTTACAGTCAGCAGCATGTGTTTCTTTCACACATAACTGTGTGTGAGTTATGTGGGGGTTGAATTTACTAGTACAGCCATTCTTAAAGATAAAGATACTGTATGTTAAGATACATTTCTGCTGTTCTAGAAAAGCCCTGAAACCTCTCAGAGACAAGTCCTCCTTCATTAATGTGCCTCGCAAAACTTGTAAGTTATATGTGGGCCTAGTTCAATCCATTTCATGAGTCAGTCCAAAGAACTCCTGTGCTTCAGGTTGAGGATGCTTGTACAGGAGATGTGCTTTAAAGTAGTGGCTTTCAATCATGCTCTGCACATTTGTCTCCCTTCTGATTCAAATTCAGATAATCAGCTCATTAGTAGAGAACTCTAAATTGAACTGAGTGTGTCTGATTAGAGAGATCTACAAAATGTGCAGAGCAGTGGGTCCCCAGGACCATGACTGAAAACCACAGCTTTAATCAATAGAGTGCTGGTGAGTTGTGACGCAGACCTGGTGAAAAGATCATCAGCTAGCTTCTGATCTGTAAGCGGAGAAGTCATTTGGTGTATGCGACGGACACACAAAACAAAGAAATGTTTGAAGGCTTCTTTGTGTGGGCAGGCTCTCACCATTGAGACTCAAGTCCTTGAGGGTGAGAAAGCTTGCATCCCATGCTGTTTGAGGCAATTTTATGCAGTTTAAGACTTGACTGTAAAAGTGATGCTTTTAAGAGTGTACAGGTCGAAGACTAAGAATCTGTGGGAAAGATGTAAGATTGTATCGTCCATGTAAAAAGTGCCTCTTTTGCTCACTTTTCTCTGCAGCTTGTTAAAGACCATAAATAGACTTGTTCAAAATGTACTTATCACGTTCCACTGAAGAAAGAAATTACCACTCACCAAGCATCAAATATGAGTCACAATCGCCATTGGTAAGTATATCAAATGGTGATATTGCCAGTTGACAATATCAAATAATACAAATACAGTTTCATGACCGCTAAAAAATATTCATGGCTAGTACATTTTCACAAGTCATCAACCATTGGCTTGTGTAGCTAAAGGTTAGTTTGGACTCTGCATATGAGATCAACATAAAGGTGAGTAAATAATGACAGAATTTCCATTTTTGTGCAAACTATCCCTTTATACATATTATTCTGTAGACAGTTTATCTCACACCCTTATGCTTGTGAAAGCATAACATCTTTTGGGGCTTGTGAAGCAAAGGCTCAGTGTTAGGGATAGGTTTGTGGGTTAAATCTAAAGTTCTGGCATGAAACTCTAGATGGTGCTGTCCGATAGGTCTAAATCTGACAATTCAATGACATTATCACATAGTGCAGCTGATTGGTTCTTTTGGATCAGCAGCCAATGAGCTCGCTGCTCAACATTCAAATACTTGGCTAGTGCTTGCAGCAGTTGCAGTGTGCTTCAGAAACCTTCCACCTTCCCCAGCTCCACCTGTATAGATCTGCTACGAGGTGATTCATGTATGCTATATGGGGGTTATTCATATATGTTATATGTGCAGCAGCAGTATTTCTTATATGCTCACAGCAGCATGTTGTGGATGTATTGGCAGTAGCAAGTCTCGGTACTTGCTCTGCCACAGCAGCAGCAGCGGAGCAAATCTATTCCGCCAAGACCAAACACATTAATATTGTCATCTACATTATCAATGCTAATCCCTTTGAGAGTTGTCATGACAGACATTTTATTACTGGTAGGTCATCCTGAGCAGGTAGGTAGGTATTTTCAAATCTCTTCACCCCCCAAAAAACTTATTTTTTAATTTTAACTATTCGTATTATCTAGTGATTTCAATGCAATATATATCAGTCTTCTCTAGTAGACAGAGAAGAAGAGAAACTATAGACCTTAGTCAGAGTAGCACAATATTTTATTTTTGACAGGACTGAAATGAAGCTGTAATGAAGTACAGTGGATTGTACTGTTATTTAACAACATGCCAGTTCTTCAGCTGATAAATCGTCTTTAAAAGACTTTCTTTCAGTCGACAGAAACTTGGTAAAAGTATTTTAAAAGTTGTGAGATTTGAAAATACTTGTGATCTAGGACATTTATACAGTGCATGTCATTGTAAAGTCTGTAAGTCTGTCTCTCACAGCCTTGTTGTCATCCATGTAAAATTCAGTATGGTGTCTACCCTGATTAAAGGGGTGGTTGATTGTGATTTCACTTTTTTAATGTTAGTTAGTGTGTAATGTTGCTGTTTGAGCATGAACAATATCTGCAAAGTTGCGGCGCTGAAAGTTCAATGCAAACGAAGATATCGCCTTTTAAATTTCTGGCAGTTTAATGCCTACAAAAACGGCTCATAGGGACTACAATGAGATACTTCCCGGGTTTGTGACATCACAAACCCAGATAAACCCTGCACCCGGGAACATGCAACAAAAGAGGCGAGACCACACTGCGCTACTTTAGAGAAGAGGAAGAAAACTAGGGGTGCATGTAAAAATCTATTCATATATGAATCGCAATTCTCTTCTCTAATGATTCTAATGGATTCACAAGTTTCAAAATCAATGTTCTAAAGCAGCGGTTCTCAATACTGTTCCTCGCATCGCCCTGCTCTGTATTTCTTTCTCTCTCTCTTATCTCTCATTCAGATCACCAGCTCAGCTCAAACAACTGTTCCATTTATACACTTATTTTCACATAGTTATGAGAAGCGTTATACATGGATGCACGTGCGGTTGCCGTACTGTATTAAAGCTTTAATCAGGATAAAACCTTATATTAAAACCTATAACAGAACCAGTAGCATTTACAACAGCGTATCGAAAAGTATGAGACAACAACAAACAAAAAACATACCATTAAGAGCCGTGCTTGCGCAGGTTCTGCACGATCCTCTTCACTAATATCCTCTGCGTCTCAATCGGACTCAAGTTGATAAGCGATATTAACAACGCCGTAGTTTACAATACAACTGGAGCACATGCCGCTGAGGTGAGGGGCGGGACGTTTACACAGCAAAATCCCCCGAGTTAAGTCAACTCTGCTCAAAGTACATATTGTCCCAATCTACACTGTAAAATCTAATTAGTTGGGCTTACTTAAAAAAAGCATGCAAACCGATTGCCTTGAAAAAACTAAGTAAAGTGAAATAGCAATAGTATGTTGTACTGACAGATGCTTAGTTAGTATAGCTTACTTACACGAGAGTTCTAGTAACTAAAAAAGAACTGTAGGGGGTACTTGATCCTTTCATTTAGGTTTACTCATGACTTAGTATAGCTACTCACTGACTCCCAGAGTGCATTGCGGTATGAATAAATTATACAGTTGCTTTGTTTTATAGTTGTTGATTTTATTTGACAATTTTATTTGCTGTCTTGTGTCAGTAGCAGCACAACAAAAAGAGCAAATAAAATGGCTATTGTTACAAGTAATGAAAATAAATTAAATTGAATTGTTACCATTGTTGTGGTTCACGTGCTGAATGTTTAAGTCTGTGTGTGACTTTAGCATGTTAATTATCTAGTGATTTCAATGCAATATATATCAGTCTTCTCTAGTAGACAGAGAAGAAGAGAAACTATAGACCTTAGTCAGAGTAGCACAATATTTTATTTTTGACAGGACTGAAATGAAGCTGTAATGAAGTACAGTGGATTGTACTGTTATTTAACAACATGCCAGTTCTTCAGCTGATAAATCGTCTTTAAAAGACTTTCTTTCAGTCGACAGAAACTTGGTAAAAGTATTTTAAAAGTTGTGAGATTTGAAAATACTTGTGATCTAGGACATTTATACAGTGCATGTCATTGTAAAGTCTGTAAGTCTGTCTCTCACAGCCTTGTTGTCATCCATGTAAAATTCAGTATGGTGTCTACCCTGATTAAAGGGGTGGTTGATTGTGATTTCACTTTTTTAATGTTAGTTAGTGTGTAATGTTGCTGTTTGAGCATGAACAATATCTGCAAAGTTGCGGCGCTGAAAGTTCAATGCAAACGAAGATATCGCCTTTTAAATTTCTGGCAGTTTAATGCCTACAAAAACGGCTCATAGGGACTACAATGAGATACTTCCCGGGTTTGTGACATCACAAACCCAGATAAACCCTGCACCCGGGAACATGCAACAAAAGAGGCGAGACCACACTGCGCTACTTTAGAGAAGAGGAAGAAAACTAGGGGTGCATGTAAAAATCTATTCATATATGAATCGCAATTCTCTTCTCTAATGATTCTAATGGATTCACAAGTTTCAAAATCAATGTTCTAAAGCAGCGGTTCTCAATACTGTTCCTCGCATCGCCCTGCTCTGTATTTCTTTCTCTCTCTCTTATCTCTCATTCAGATCACCAGCTCAGCTCAAACAACTGTTCCATTTATACACTTATTTTCACATAGTTATGAGAAGCGTTATACATGGATGCACGTGCGGTTGCCGTACTGTATTAAAGCTTTAATCAGGATAAAACCTTATATTAAAACCTATAACAGAACCAGTAGCATTTACAACAGCGTATCGAAAAGTATGAGACAACAACAAACAAAAAACATACCATTAAGAGCCGTGCTTGCGCAGGTTCTGCACGATCCTCTTCACTAATATCCTCTGCGTCTCAATCGGACTCAAGTTGATAAGCGATATTAACAACGCCGTAGTTTACAATACAACTGGAGCACATGCCGCTGAGGTGAGGGGCGGGACGTTTACACAGCAAAATCCCCCGAGTTAAGTCAACTCTGCTCAAAGTACATATTGTCATCTTTATGAAAAAGTTTTTGATAAAGTTGATTGATGAACACACACACAAATAATGCACTAAAGCACTAATGCTTTAATTAGAAGATAGGTCACTTTCTAAAATCAACCTATTTATTACTTTTCTTCCTTTGAAATCAAATAACTCTGACTTCATAATGCATTACTACATTAACAGGAAGATAATTATAGTAACGTAAACCAAGTTCAAAGTGCCCAACCAAAGGGACTGCTAATCACTATAATTGTGAACTAAAAAAAACACATTTTAGGTAAATCAACATCAATTTATGAAGTTAGCTTATGTGATGTTCTTTCAAATATTTCAGTTGTATTGAGAATTCAACATTCAAGATGACTTTGGGAAACGAGTGAATGCAACTAGTGAAAGATAATTGCAGACGTGGAGGAAATGAGTGAAAAGTCTATTAAGACTCGTTTTCCTTTCTTCTGCTGCTGTTGTTATGTTGCACATTAGCATCATATTAGTGCACTGCTGCCTCTCATTGGTTTATTAATGTCATTGGTTCCTTTGTGGCTACTTGAATATTTTAAGTAAGTGTCACTCAAAACAGTAAGTAAATGGTTTTATTTGCCTTGAAAGTAGCTGTAACTTATTAAAACCTAGTAAGTATAACAACTAAGTAAAGATAACTAACTAAATCTAAGTAAGGTAAACTATTGGATTTTACAGTGTACAGAGTGTTAAAGTAACACTGAAGCCAAGTTAATGGGATAATTAAGCAATTAATTAATTGATGAGTGAGCATTAATAAAGAAAACCCGCTGTTAACAATGTTGAAGATGAACAACTTCTGCTCAGGCTTTTAAACATGAAAACGTATCACATAATCCTCAACAGTGGTAACTCGGCTTCAGTGTTACTTTAACACTCTGTAGATTGGGACAATATGTACTCTGAGCAGAGTTGATTTTACTGTGAGACGTGCACTAGAGGCAGTTTAGCCAATCACAACACACTGGACTAGCTAACCAATCAGAGCCCATCGCGTATTTCTGAGGGAGGGGTTTCATAAAAGCAGGAAATGATAAGCGCGTTTATAGGAGAAAGGACAGAGCGGTGTGGAATATAGGTAAATTGTGTGAAAAATTGTGCGTTTTTTAAAAAACGAAGCATTAACACATGCTAGACTGCACCCCATAAACACAATCAAGCCTTAAAAAAAAAAAAACAGTCAACCACCCCTTTAAAGAGGTCAACACTGATGGACAGCTAAGGCCATCAAGCAGCATGCACTGCGGGAAAGATGCACATGACATAGGCTGAGAACCATAAAGAACCACTAGTTAAGCAGAAACACTGAAAAGAACTAAAGTGCGCACAATTTAATACATGCAGTCATTTAGTAAATTAGGGCTAAAATGCACAAAATACATGCACAAATTATTAAATCACTAATTGTTGATTCAAAAGATGCAGGATATATAAGGGTGCTGCAGCATATGCCATGCAAAAAAAAAAAAACAAGTGCATTTTCATTTTTGAGTAAGGCATTTAAATGTAACAATAGCATCTTAAATTTACCACTTTAAACCACCTTTAATAAATTTCAGGCAGTAGGCTATAAAACTATATTTTACTAAACAGTTTTAAATAGTATGTTTTCATTCTTAAAATGAGATTCACATCATGCAGTATTCTCCCTTGGCTAACACACACATTCATGGTGGATGTTGACGCACAAGGTCATGTGTGGCTCACTCAAACTCATGTAGTACAACAGAGTTGTAGATTTTAGTAATTGTAAAAGGGATACTCCGGGTTCAGTACAAGTTAAGATTAACTGACAGCATGTGTGGCATAATGTTGAGATTACCAGAAAAAAATGCAAAAATATGGGATACAGTAAAGCACTTACAATTATGGTGTGATTTGTAAATGTTGAAAAATTCACTGTTTTAATAAAAAAGCCACAAAACTAAAATAATGTGGATTATAACATGATTAATCTAGTACTAAATTATTCAATTTTCCCAGATTCAATGCCTTGACAAAGATGCCTTAAACCCTTTTACTGTAAAAAGAATGATAAAAACAACTTTATACCTTAAATAATACACAAGTTTTAAAATGAATGTAAGTGCTTTTATGGATCTATAAGCTTTACATTTTATTAGTAGGGATGAGGTAAAATTGTTGGTAATCAACATGAACAAATAATCAACAATTAACAAATGCTGTCGATTGTACAAGTTAAATGGCTAATTTGTATTGAAACCTGAACAATCCTTTAATGTTCTTAATAACCGCAATTCATAAGGTGTAAGACAGCTTATCATATATGATTGTAGAAATGATTTAAAATGAGCTGCACCATTTTTTAAAAAGTTGTCTATTAAAAGAGACATTTGATCAACACATCTGATCAGTATTCAGTCATGTCCTATTCATATAAACAGTTTCTCAAATTAACATAAGATATTCAGGTGATATTAAATTTTATGATGCATGTATTACGCAGTTCGCTACACGCAACACATTGATAATTTATGAACCATTTCTGTAGGCTGCAGGTTCTCTCTCTCTCTCTCTCTCTCTCTCTCTCTCTTCACCAACCCGTGACCGCTCTGCCTTCTGATCAAGGGAAATTATTCACGGGTACGTCGATCCTTTAATATTCATCTAGGATGGCGTTTATTCCTGTCTTTACTTCAAAGACGACTATATCAAATCTAAACCGCATGCGCATCCTCTCTTCCTCTCTCTCTTCCACACACACACACACACACACACACACACACACACACACACACACACACAATGTATTTCAAGCCGGTTGTGTTTCTGTTTATGTAACTTACTTCTTCAGTCCTCTCCTCATCGACGCTCGCGTTACCGTGTGGCTGCAGAGGTTCGGTTCAATTTCCCCAACTCCATTTCTTCTGATCAGTGATAGGGTTGTTTTTTTCTGCTGTTAAGCTGCCAGAACCTCTCGGATAACGCACAGCTTGTTGAATGAGTGAAAGCGGAGGAACCTGAATCGCGCCTCCTCTAGACCACAGACTCCAATGACGCAAGACGCGCGAGAGTGGTCGGGCTCTGAGAGGGAACTAAAGGTGGGAGGTTTGAAGCAGTTTGATTTCTGAACCATCACAATTGTGCTCCTGGCTCTCAAACTCAGCCCTGCTAACACACGAAGTATCAGAGAAATAATTTACTCGAAAACGTGGTCATTTTAATGACTTTACTAGTTGGAAATGTGACGCCGACGCACAGGACCATCAGTTACAACCTCAGCGTCCTATGGTTTCTTGTCGTTCCAAGAAAACACAACGTCCCCAAGCCAGTTCTAATCACCAAATGTTTAACTAAATGTGTAATTAAAACTTGTGAGGTCCAGTCACAATATAACAAAGGAAGTCAGAAGATTTGTTACATATAAGCACTTTTGAAGCAGAGTAGTCTAGAACACCTCTATATGTTAAAGGGGCAGTTCACCCAAAAAAATGAAAATCCGGTCTCACCCTCATGTCGTTCCAAACCCATAAGACTTTCATTCAGCTGTCCCTCTAAAATCCAAACAACCAAAACTTTAACACAGCCATATTTAATCGGTCCTGATATGTTAAGTTGTAAAGGAACAATGAACTTTTACTAATCTACTATTAGTAGATTGCTATTATACTATTAGAATCTACAGTACTATTAGGCCCTACTACTACTATTACTGAGTAATCATTTTTTCAAGCCAACTCCAGAGGGAGTTAAAGGGGTCATATGATGTTGCAAAAAAGGATATTATTTTGTGTATTTGGTGTAATGAAATGTGTTTATGCGGTTTAAGGTAAAAAAAACACATTATTTTCCACATACTGTACATTATTGTTTCTCCTCTATGCCCCGCCTTTCTGAAACGCGTCGATTTTTACAAAGCTCATCGGTCTGAAAAGCGAGGTGTGCTCTGATTGGCCAGCTATCCAGTGCGTTGTGATTGGCTGAATACCTCAAGCGTGTGACGGAAATGTTACGCCCCTCACCATACTGTGATGCCGTGTCCGGCCGGAGCGACGAGACAAAAACATTAAAACCCATTATAAACGAGGCATTTGTTGCATCCAGTGGGGACATAATTACTGATTATAAAGATTTACACTGTCTTTTTACGCATTGTGTTGCATCGCGCTGCGTAAACATAAAACCATGTCTGCATTTGTGATCGGAGAAATGACAAACAACAAGCGCTACTCTACACTGCTCAAAACTCACGTTTGAATCGTCAGTGGCAAATTCTTTAAATGTGAAAAACGTACTAACAGTCTGTGAGTCAGAACGGCCGGCATCGTAGCCTACTCTCCCAGGATCAGGAAACAGTCCTCCATAAAATGTGCTGCACACATCTGAATATTTGGGTTGAAGTGTTCTGGAACAGTGTTGTAAATACAACTTAACCACTGATTTCTAGTTGTGTCAGTCACACACGGCTGGACTCCGCTTCGTCCACGGTGAATCTCCAATCTGTTATTTATCAGTTTAGTTTTTTAATGCTTCGCTAACTAGCAGAAGACACTAACCATATTTAAATTCCAATACTGTGAGAGCTGTGTGTGTGGAGAAAGGGGAGTGAATGTCTGTGTTTTTCTAAATGTCTGAATGTGTTTCTTCATCAAGTTGCCCATATTGTTTTGAACTAGGCTATACTGTATAGCTGTGTCTTGCGATCAGGGCCGTCTCAAGCATGGTTGCAATGTTGTCAAACTCCAAAATTAGATTATTTTTAAATCTTAAAAAAACAAAGTTATTTTATTTGAAAATGTTAAAGAGCAGGTCATATGGTATTTTAAAGTGTCCTAATATTGTGTTGGAGTCACCTACAACAGGTTTAAATGCATCTAAGGTCAGAAAACATTGTAATTTTCTCAGAATATACATATATTCTTAATATTAGAGTCATTTGCCAATGATTTCTAAACGGTTCGTTCCAAGCAAGTTTGGAGCAAACCCCTCCCTTCCATAAGCCTACTCTGCTCTGATTGGTCAGCTGGCCAAGC
>NW_015505698.1:754239-754670 GCF_001515645.1 Sinocyclocheilus grahami
TGAATACCTCAAGCGTGTGACGGAAATGTTACGCCCCTCACGATACTGTGATGCCGTGTCCGGCCGGAGCGACGAGACAAAAACATTAAAACCCATTATAAACGAGGCATTTGTTGCATCCAGTGGGGACATAATTACTGATTATAAAGATTTACACTGTCTTTTTACGCATTGTGTTGCATCGCGCTGCGTAAACATAAAACCATGTCTGCATTTGTGATCGGAGAAATGACAAACAACAAGCGCTACTCTACACTGCTCAAAACTCACGTTTGAATCGTCAGTGGCAAATTCTTTAAATGTGAAAAACGTACTAACAGTCTGTGAGTCAGAACGGCCGGCATCGTAGCCTACTCTCCCAGGATCAGGAAACAGTCCTCCATAAAATGTGCTGCACACATCTGAATATTTGGGTTGAAGTGTTCTGGAAC
>NW_015505698.1:754756-758504 GCF_001515645.1 Sinocyclocheilus grahami
CTGGACTCCGCTTTGTCCACAGTGAAAGCCGATCCGGCGATCGACCGCGCGAAGTTGATGTATTTCCTCAGCGACCAGCACGGATCAGCTCTAGGCATGACGAAGCAGATATCGTCCTCTTTTGTAAGACCAAACAAAGTAGTTTCGCTTTCACAATGAAACACACGGCAACAACAATACTGTCTGTGTTTTTCTAAATGTCTGAATGTGTTTCTTCATCTAGTTGCCCATATTGTTTTGAACTAGGCTATACTGTATAGCTGTGTCTTGCGATCAGGGCCGTCTCAAGCATGGTTGCAATGTTGTCAAACTCCAAAATTAGATTATTTTTAAATCTTAAAAAAACAAAGTTATTTTATTTGAAAATGTTAAAGAGCAGGTCATATGGTATTTTAAAGTGTCCTAATATTGTGTTGGAGTACAAGGAAAAATTTAAATTGCATTATATGACCCCTTTAAACCCAGGCAGTTAAAGGGATAGTTCGCCCCAGAAAGGTAAATTCTGTTATTATCTGACAGTTCGCAAAAACCTGGCTGAAGTAATTTTTTCAACTCAGTTTTTAGTATTCATTTAAAATGAGACAAATCTGCTATTATTTTAATCTCCAATCTGTTATTTATCAGTTTAGTTTTTTAATGCTTCGCTAACTAGCAGAAGACACTAACCATATTTAAATTCCAATACTGTGAGAGCTGTGTGTGTGGAGAAAGGGGAGTGAATGTCTGTGTTTTTCTAAATGTCTGAATGTGTTTCTTCATCAAGTTGCCCATATTGTTTTGAACTAGGCTATACTGTATAGCTGTGTCTTGCGATCAGGGCCGTCTCAAGCATGGTTGCAATGTTGTCAAACTCCAAAATTAGATTATTTTTAAATCTTAAAAAAAACAAAGTTATTTTATTTGAAAATGTTAAAGAGCAGGTCATATGGTATTTTAAAGTGTCCTAATATTGTGTTGGAGTCACCTACAACAGGTTTAAATGCATCTAAGGTCAGAAAACATTGTAATTTTCTCAGAATATACATATATTCTTAATATTAGAGTCATTTGCCAATGATTTCTAAACGGTTCGTTCCAAGCAAGTTTGGAGCAAACCCCTCCCTTCCATAAGCCTACTCTGCTCTGATTGGTCAGCTGGCCAAGCATGCTGTGATTGGCACAGAGAGGAGTCCTTGAGCAAGGGCAATTTCAAGCTCAAACCGGTGCGCAACATTTTGCTACGGTTTCCGGGTTGAATGACATGTTTCCAGGAAACGGTGTGCAACAGGGTTTGAGATACGTTTTCTCTTGTTTGGTGTTTGGTCAAAAATGTCAGCCCAATCAGCAGCAACATGTATATAAACCACACGGTATTAAAGAGACAGCTGGCACACTGTAATTAACATCAAAATAAATTCACAAGAGCAAGTATATTGTTTGCACGTATATTTACATTAAAGGCAAAATAACTGAAATACGTTTAAGTCTGTCTAAATATCATTTAGTAATTGCAATGTCTTCTGGTCCATATCATTTCCTTAGGAAGGTGTGCTAGACACTGATTAATGTAACATAAAAATGCTATACATATTTGTATATTTTGCTATTGCATTGTGGAGTGACACTTTCATAAACGTTTCTATACCCCTCTGATTATATAATGGTAAATATTACAATATCATAGCACAACAACAGCGATCAGCAATAATGATAAGCCTAATACTCACAATAAAAATAATAAGGTCATATAGATCATAACACAGTCTTGGAGGTAAGAAATGGATTATCCTTCACCTGAAATGTTTGTCTTTTCATCCTGAAATGCGAGGCAAATGTTGGATCACAATAATTAGGAACCACAGTTTCCACAAATCCCTTCACTCGATTGGGATGTTCTCTTTTATTCTAGATGGCAAGGGCAGTGACTGTTACATCGAGCGTATTTTGCAGTATTAAACACGTATTTATACCGATTTCATCAGGCTCCGAAAATTCTTCAAACAGAACACAAAGAATGGCCTTCTCAGCTGCCATAGCTGCAACTCTTGCGTCATCAGAACAGGGTGTCCGACACACCACCGTTTCCGTTTAAAAAACGTTTTGCACCGTTTTGTCGGGGCTGAACGCAGCCCTGGAATCTTTCACCACGATCAGCAATGCAGCGATTGGCTGACGTCAAAACAGCAACGTAATGACATCATAATTAAAAAAGACACCTGACGAAAAACTTGACAAATTAAGGACCTTTATAAGGAAACAGCCAAGCAAAGAAACCTAGACAAATGTTATAATAGATAAACAAAATGTGCACTGTTTTTATTTTATTATTATTCCCAATTATTTATATTCACAAGTTCTTGTAGACTATTTATACAGGCTTTACATTTTAATGTAAATTCATTTAATTGAATCTTTGAAACAGATTTGTTACATGACAGCATTAATTAAAGTCAAGATCAAGTTATCTGAATCTCCTGCGTTCCATCAAGCCACTCCCATAATAGCTGTCACCACTCAAATTAAAGGGCACCTATTATGCCCCTTTTACAAGATGTAATATAAGTCTCTGGTGTCCCCAGAATGTGTCTGTTAAGTTTCGGCTCAAAATACCCCACAGATCATTTATTTTATCATTTTGAAAATGCCTATTTTGAGTGGAAGCAGAAACAGGCTGTTTTAGTGCATGTTTCTTTAAATGCAAATGAGCTGCTGCTCCCTGCCCCCTTTTCCAGAATAGAGCTGTCTTTACAGCTTTTAACTTCTAAAAAACATCTGTATGGTTTTGATTATCATGTCTATTGTGCTGAAATCATGCATTTTAAAAGTGGATGATCCTTCACCTGAAATGTTTGTCTTTTCATCCTGAAATGCGAGGCAAATGTTGGATCACAATAATTAGGAACCACAGTTTCCACAAATCCTTTCACTCGATTGGGATGTTCTCTTTTATTCTAGATGGCAAGGGCAGTGACTGTTACATCGGGCGTATTTTGCAGTATTAAACACGTATTTATACCGATTTCATCAGGCTCCGAAAATTCTTCAAACAGAACACAAAGAATGGCCTTCTCAGCTGCCATAGCTGCAACTCTTGCGTCATCAGAACAGGGTGTCCGACACACCACCGTTTCCGTTTAAAAAACGTTTTGCACCGTTTTGTTGGGGCTGAACGCAGCCCAAGTTAGCGAGTGCTACCATTGACAAAGCACCTTTGCATAAAACAATAATATAGTGATCCAATCTGTTCTTGTAATAATGACATAAACTACAAAAACACTTACGCAAGCGAATGCCCACAGCTAAAGTTTAGCTGCTAAACTGTGAACACTTAAAACAATAATGGTGGATATGTTAGCCAAGTGCTAACGTGACTAACTGATGAAACAATACAGTTTGTAAACCAAAATATGTCTACTGTAATGTTTGAAGAATGACAGACAAAAGACACTCTGTGTCTTCTTAATTTTTAATCAGAATGCAGAACAGCTGTATCACAGGTGAACCAGTCTAACTAACTCGCTTGTCTCTCCCGCATTAACCCTATAACTGCCGGTGCAGCAAAATAAACAGCAATTTCACAATGATTATAAAGTCTGTGCCACTACATTCTTTATTATTAAACGAAGTACCGTATTGACCAGAATATAAGACAATGTTTTTTTCTTGGAAATACATCTGAAAAAACGCGGTGGTCTTATATTCAGGGTCTAGACTTTGACATGTCAATAATACACCCACAACAATAGGTGGCGCCAAATACGCATAAAAC
>NW_015505698.1:758514-760643 GCF_001515645.1 Sinocyclocheilus grahami
TTTTTTTTTTAATGGTATATCAAAAAGTGTATATTTTTTAAATGTGATTGTTGGTACATTTTACCAGTTTTTACCATACTTTCAAAACAAAAATTAAAATAGGAAAAATATGCAATATGAAAATAATTGAAGACAAAATGTGTCTTTTATCTTTTCAAGATTTTGTTTTTAAAAAGCCTTTTTCCAAAAGGTACATCTGGAAAAAGGGGGGTCGTCTTATAATCTGGGTCGTCTTATATTCGGGCTAATACGGTAATTAGAACAACGTCAGTCTACATTAATCGACACATTCTTAGGAAATAGTGGGTTCACAGCGAATTATCAGAACTACTTCAGTAAGTCAGTAATATCGTGCTTTACCTGGAAACCTAAAGCTGCACTAGGTGTACATCACATATTAGCACAAAAACTTGTGTTAATAATTTATAATGTTTTAAAATATTTTGAGTACTCAATTGAAAATGTACACATAACGTATCCATCGTACAGGTTGTGCTTCGGAGAGCTTGGTCGTGCTGGTATTTGGAACAACAGCACTCTTGCTGATGCAACACTGATTGAAGTAACAATGATTGTTTTTTCTAAACACTTTAGTGACCAGTTCTTACTAATAACTAGTTGTTTATTAGCATGCATATTACTAGCATACTGGCTCTTTATTAGTACTTATAAAGCACATATTAATGCCTTATTTTGTATGACCATATTTTAGATCCCTTAATATGACCCCATACCTAAACGTAACAACTACCTTACTAACTATTATTAAGCAGCAAATTAGGAGTTTATTAAGGCGAAATGTGTAGTTAACAGTGGCTGCGTTTACACTTGGCATTAACATGCGATCACCATGATCTGTTCAAGCAGATCGGATCATCAGGACACGGCGCGTTTACACTTGGCAACATCAGCTGACTTCTTGATATGCATAACCGATCGGATCTGTAATTCGAGCGCAATATTAAATTATATGAGTCTCACTAGCGCTCTGTTCATCCGACAGATCGGGAGAGAGGGCGCGGCGGTTTGCGTGATGTCGACCTGCGAATACAGACACTATGGCTGGATTGCGTTTACATTACACTGAGATCCAATCACAATGCATCCTCGATTACCTCTGGACCAGGACACATTGACCGGATAACATTCCGATCAGAAGCACGTTTACACATGTCTTTTCAATGTGTATGTGGACAACATCCGGATACAGGTCGCATGTTAATGCCAAGTGTAAACGCAGCCAGTTAGTTAATAGTGAGAATGTAACAAGCAGTTGAAAACAGAGCCGTCAAGCTGGACACTTTCTGCTCCCGTTAGTGACACTCGCGGTGTTTGCATACTCTATCACAGATGACGTGAATTAAATGCAATATTTGTCAAATACACAGATGTAGCATTTGGACCAATCAGACACACATTTATTAATTAGATTTAACAAATCAATTATTCATTAAATTAACAAATAATCAAAGACCCCTCACCCAATAAACATACTGGGTGCCAGCATGTCTGGTAACGACCCCTGGCCCCTGGTTACCATGGCAACAAGGACCCCTCAGCCAGATCAGATAAACTTTTACGGCCTAAAAGTATGTAGAGAAAATCAACTCTTTCTCAAGTCTCTCTAAAACAGACACGTAATGCCCATAATAATGGACTCTTCTCTAATTAATTCATAGGAAAACCTTTCTTTGAATGAACACACATATACTTTATTATGTGAGTACAGGTGCATCTCAAATTAGAATGTTGTGGAAAAGTTCATTTATTTCAGTAATTCAACTCAAATTGTGAAACTCGTGTATTAAATAAATTCAATGCACACAGACTGAAGTAGTTTAAGTCTTTGGTTCTTTTAATTGTGATGATTTTGGCTCACATTTAACAAAAACCCACCAATTCACTATCTCAGCCAATTAGAATATGGTGATGTGCCAATCAGCTAACCAACTCAAAACACCTGCAAAGGTTTCCTGAGCTTTCAAAAGGGTCTCTCAGTTTGGTTCACTAGGCTACACCATCATGAGAAAGACTGCTAATCTGACAGTTGTCCAGAAGACAATCATTGACACCCTTCACAAGGAGGGTAAGCCACAAACATTCATTGCCAAAGAAGCTGGCTCTTCACA
>NW_015505698.1:760689-763148 GCF_001515645.1 Sinocyclocheilus grahami
AATGTTAATGTTTATTGAAAATAATAACATTTGAAGTCACCGCTGTGGAGATAAGCGTTTGCTTTAGTTGGGCTCTTGATCCTTAACTAACATTAGTTTTTCTCTGGCTGTTGTAACTGTGTTTATAAAACGCATTGGTTATGGTAAGAAAAATCAAGAGAACATGTTATTAGGTTATATTGGCTGTGTTTTGATACTGTTGTAGTTGCCATGCACGGCCTGATTCATGGATGTCATAAGTGATAATGTGTAGTATACTTTGTTATTGATCACATCTGCATTTCAAAGAAATACGAACATCTTTAAAAACACTTTGCACACCAGTGTAGAACATCTGTTCTGTTTAGACACACAGACATCAAGAATCAGCATATGAATCTCAGCAATGGTGACGATCATCAGACAGATTCATGTTGCATTGCATTCTGGGTGCACCAATCATAACTCATATATGGCTTCCAGCATGCATTGCGTCATGAATAAATTATGCCACTGCATTGTTTTATGATTTTCTTTTATTCTTACTATTTGCTTTTATTTTTGTTGTGACTTTTTAGTGCCTTGTTTTGTGATGTTCAAAAAACATATCAAAATTATCAGAATATTTAGTCACCATCACTGAGATTCACATGCTGATTCTTCATGTCTATGAGTGCCAAAGTTTAAATCTCTCTACGAACTATATTTCTAAAAATGGTTCATTTAGTTTTCACACATTGTCTCATACCATAGAACTGCAGATTTAGATAAAATGCAAAGAGAAACACATATGTGCTTTATAAACAATTGTTGCAGCAAAAGAAAATCTAATTCCTAACAAGTCAAGGGTCAAGAGGCAACTAAAGCAAATGCTAATCACCAAAACAAAAAAAAATCTAAACCTTAATTCTCAACAAAGAACTTCTGTTTTAGATACTCCAGAAATAAAGTCTAACTGGTTAGTAATGTGTGAAGCTGGTGAGACTGTTTGTGGAGTTGTTTAATTATCATCTGCTGAAATCTTGATGGATTTAATGTATTTTATTTCAGTTGATTTCATCTAAGGCTGTGGCTGAAGTCAGTTGTAGTTCTTGTGTTTCTCTTTTCTTCAGTGATTCTGCTTGTTAACAGCAGCTGTGTATCACTAATGCTCAATCAGCACTTAATTAATCACATAATTATCTCATTAACTTTAACACTACAGGACCCTTAAAAGGACATATTTGTTCCTTTTTTAGCCCTAATAGGTATAGGCCTACAAATTAGTACCTTAATGGTACAAATTACTACTCTTAAGGTACTAATATGTATGGTGTACTGCTACGGCTGTTGTACCCCAAAAGATACAATTTTGGCCCCTTTTTTTCTGTGTGGCCTGGATGAGTGTGAAATTTCCCGGCCTGAAATTGCATCCCAGTCCGGCCCTGCTCTTAGCTCTTTTTCACTTTCCACTGGGAAGAAACTCCCAATCACCATCGAGTGAAGAACGTGATCACAAGTCCAAAACCTTGAAACCATCAAGACTTTCATCCGAGACTGTATCCGGACACTCGTCAACGACCAAGGCAATGCACGTATCGTACATTTAACTAAACGAAACAGAGGTTTAGTATAAGCTGTAGACCCCGTTCTAAAATGGCGCTGATGCACTGTAAAATCGAATTAGTTGGGCTTACTTAAAAAAAGCATGCAAACCGATTGCCTTGAAAAAACTAAGTAAAGTGAAATAGCAATAGTATGTTGTACTGACAAATGCTTAGTTAGTATAGTTTACGTACACGAGAGTTCTAGTAACTAAAAAAGAACTGTAGGGGGTGCTTGATCCTTTAATTTAGGTTTACTCATGACTTAGTATAGCTACTCACTGACTCCCAGAGTGCATTGCGGCATGAATAAATTATGCAGTTGCTTTGTTTTACAGTTGTTGATTTTATTTGCCAATTTTATTTGCTGTCTTGTGTCAGCACAACAAAAAGAGCAAATAAAATGGTTATTGTTACAATTAATGAAAATAAATTAAATTGAATTGTTACCATTTTTGTGATTCACGTGCTGAATGTTTAAGTCTGTGTGTGACTTTAGCATATTAACGCACATGTTATACAGGCTGTAATAAACCCAATTAAAATCTTCTCAAGGTATTTAAGAAAAGTGTAATTTGCTAAGGTTCATTAATAAACACACACAAAAAAAGTCACAAATGCTTTAATTAGAAAATAGGCCATATTCCTAAAGCAACTTATTTATTACTATTCTTCCCTTGAAATCAAACAACTCTGACTTCATGATGCATGGTGCACTAACAGTAAGAAAATTATAGAAACAGAAACTAAGTTCCAAGTGCCCAACCAAAGGGAACGCTAATCACTATAATTGTGAACTAAAAAAAACCCTCATTTTAGGAAAATCAAAATCAATTTATGAAGTTAGCTTACGTGATGTTCTCTCAAATATTTCAGTTGTATTGAGAATTCAACATT
>NW_015505699.1:0-1068 GCF_001515645.1 Sinocyclocheilus grahami
CATTTAAGGACTCTTCCTTACCTTGTTATTTCCAGAAATTCTTTCAGTTTCATTTTCAATTTCTTGCCTGATTTCATCAAAATCTGTGTAGATCTAAAAGGCAGAGACACACAATTAACAATCATGACATCTCACTTCACAAAGACTCAAACTTCCATAAAATTAAAGAGAAAAACACACCAAAGGAATGGACTCAAGACCACACTGAAAATATGTCCTGTGATCATTTAGACCAATAGGAATTAAAGGGCTTGTTCTTCTTCATCTGTTCATCATCAAACTATAAAACCAAACAAACTCACTGCACTGTTGTTTGTAGCACATAAATGTGTCTGACAGCCAGAATGACTTAATAAAACAACACGATGCAGTGTCTCTTTGATGTAAGGACTTTTTCCACCTTTACTCAAATGTGAGGTAAGCTATATAGAGATTTGGATGATCCCATTTTAAACTCATCTTGAGACACAAATTTCTTTGTGATATTTGCATCTAACATTTTCATGATAATTCATCAATAACTTTTGTACTAAAATATGTCAAAATTACCAAAAAACATAGGAACAACAAAAACCAAATGTACACAAAAATATCACATGCTCTTGGAGGTCTTACAAACATGTTATGATTAAATTATATATATATATATATACACACACACACAGTTATACAGATACTTAATCATAAATATTCATCTTAAACACACTTAATTTTAAATCATGAATCATCAATAACTTACTAAAATTTGGTACTAAAATTGGTACTTAATACGAAATTTATCAAGAAGTAACAACTGAAACCATTTGAACACAAAATACTTATTGGCCTTATAAACATGTTAAATTTTACTTAAAGGGGTCATATGATGTTGCTAAAAAGAACATTATTTTGTGTATTTGGTGTAATGAAATGTGTTTATGCGGTTTAAGGTTCAAAAAACACATTATTTTCCACATACTGTACATTATTGTTTCTCCTCTATGCCCCGCCTTTCTGATACCCGTGGATTTTTACAAAGCTCATCGTTCTGAAAAGCGAGGTGTGCTCTGATTGGCCAGCTATCCAGTG